>NW_026057582.1:22320556-22335674 GCF_023721935.1 Panthera uncia
GGGGGGGGGGGGGGGGGGGGGGGGGGGGGGGGGGGGGGGGGGGGGCGTGGTAATGAGCCCTGAGGGACAGGAAGCCCTGAAGCAGGGAAAATGGAGAGCTGCTGGTGGAGGAGAAGGGCATTCTAGATGAAATCACCAGTCTTTGCAAAGGCTCAGAGGCATGAAGAAGCACAGTCTACTGGTATACCCAGGAGTAGTACAGAGGTGAAATGATGTACCAGCATGACAGAACAACAGCTACCTGAGTTATCCTGTTGTTTTTGAAAACTCAGATAATGAGCATGAATTTCATATCCTGTCTGGTCAGACATCTCTCCTTCCCCTCCCCACATCTCATCAGCATCAACCGGCACCTTTCCTTTGGAAGCTCATATACATGGTTCCAGAACATCATGCATGGGTCTCGCTGTGCCATCCCTCCACAGTGCGGATTAAAGATCTTACTTTGCCTTCTCAAGAGCAGGAAAATGTTCTTCTGTCCCTGTGCATTAGCCAAGTCCCATATTAAAAAGAATGATTCATATTACTCCATTTAAAAATACATATTGCATATTTTTAATCCATATGTTGAAATTACTTGGTTCTGTATTAGGATTCATAGAACTAAAGATAGGTATTATAATAACTTTCAATAAAATATCTGTCTGGAAGGAGTCCTCTTTATTCTTTTCTTGAAAGATTTTTTTATTGCATTTGTATTCTTTTTTTTTCTACCAATGTTTATTGAAATTACCTTAGAATAAACTGGGACAGAAGAAAGATCAAAACTCTACCCACCAGGTAAATTTATAGGTATATTTACCTTCCAATTCCCTCAGCTTCACAGAACTGGCTTCTCATTTTCCTCCAGTGAGTTATTGTTTCTGTAATCACCTGCTTCTAATTATTTAGTCTGAAGGGGTCTACTCATCTCAGCACAGGGGTGGCTCTACTTCATTCTTCATTGCTATCTGTTATTCGGCATGGAGAAAAATGTCTGCTACCATGGTCAGAACAGCTCGAGGTAGATTTGCCATGTGCCCTCCTTCCTGCCCAGATGCCTATTTGTGACTTCAAATTCCAACCTTTAGCCCTTTATCTTATACTGAGAAGAGGCTAATCATTTGGGGGGATAATCATTTTTCTCCACCCAGCTCCTTGGAAGCACAGTTACTTGACCGAGATTAAGCGCAAGATAAAATAAGTCTTGCCACAGAACAGCTTTATGAAATTATAAATAACACACTCAAGAGTGATGATCGCCTTTCTTCCAGTGAAAAAGGAAAAGAGAAAGGCCCATAAATATTCTGAAGTCCCACAGAAAACAGCCATACATCTCTGCAGCTGCTTCATGCTGAAAAGAATTCAATTCCTTAAAATACTTGGTGTTTTAGTTTTTCCCCTCTATACTTCTATTCTGTGATAAAGTTGAGGTTTAAAGTATCTCATATGAGAGAGGGAATCATACAGCCTCATTATGAACATTTATTCTCTATTTAAATCATGTCTGAGATACTTTTAATTAAATAAGAACCCAAAGACTCTAGGTAAATCTATAAACTTTAATGAGATTTGGAAACCTTGACCATCACAGTTAAAATTTATCTACTAGGGCTTTATCAAATTGTTGCCATTGCATAGTCCCTTTTTGGATTGATGTTTATAGATCCTCCACTCTGAAGGGGTTTACTCTGAAGTACATACACACACACACACTACTGGATGGTTTTTAGACTGAACCAAAGATAGAAAAAGGCCTGGAGCTTGGGCAAGCTTGTTAGAAGCAATAATCTCACCCTTCCTCCTCTCTCCCACCACCCTATCAATTCTTCCAACTCAAGCCAATACAGAAACAAGACCTAGGAGTGGGACTATCAATACCCTCCTTTTATTCTGAACATCCTCTTCATAGTCATTTTCAAGACATTTTCAAGACAAACAACTGACACTAATATGAGAAAATGAAACAAATGAGTTGAACTTGTCATGCTCGAGTGTGAAAGCTCAGGGAATCCCATGAGGCGGGCTCTGAACAATGGAGACAAAGAGACCAAGTTCCATCTAGTTAAGATGCTTTTTGAGTTCCCCTCAAGCCTTACATCTATGTGCCCACATAACTTTATTGGAACACCCTGTGAATTTTAAAACTGTCTTCTGAAGTTCAAGCTATTGTGGTTTTTCAAAATACTCCTTTCCTCTTTTCTCCCTGCCCACTCCTGGAGATAATCACTTGCCAAGTTAGACATGAATGTGTACATATTTTACTTGACTCATATTTCCATGAAATGAGGCGGCTTTCAAGAGAATTGCCCTGGGCTACAGATATGGCATTCGGTATCACCAAATTTAGTTAACTGGACTGGAGCTAAGAAAATAAATATGAAAACAAAAACCAGAAAATTGTTCTTGATATAGGATATTAAGTATGCATACATTTACTTATTCAATCGGTCTTCACCCAACAAATGTTTATTAGCTGCCTACGATGTGCCAATCGCTGTGCTAAGGGGGCTGGACAGACCAATTCCTTCATGTAGCTTACAGATTACTTGGATTTGAGCCAGGCCAAACTAGAAAAACTGATAGGCTGCTACACCATCAGCTGGAAAAACATAAAGTTAACGTGAGTCCATAAGTGGTACCCACTGTAACAAAAACTGATTATTCACAGTCATTCACAAGAGCAGATCATATAGGAATCCAACCAAATAGTACCACCAGATTCCCTTTAAACTCTGCTCATCCTCAACAGCCTCCATATTCTTATTCTTCTTTTCCACATTGCATATACTGGAGGAGGAGGATAAAAAACAACATGATGTATAGTAACTTTTACTAATGAATTAACCTTTAAGGAAATCCCTTTGCAGACTCAAGATTTATTTAACAGTGGAAGAACCAAGCTAAGCTTAGCCAAATTTTGTGCCAAGGATTGGGGGTCTTTCTTTCTATCCTGGAGGTCTTCTAGGATTACATAAATAAATGTGGTGTGGCATCTTTTTTTTTTCTTTTCTTTCCAGTTTTAAGATTTCTTCCATCTGCTCAAAAAAGGAAGGGTGGATCAAGAGAAAAGGGAGGGAGGAGGAAGAAGAGAGTGGGTAGAAGGGGGATTAATCTATCTGTTGTTCAAGGCAGCCTGACAGAGGGAAGAGGAGTATTGAACCACAGAAGATTAACCAAACTTCAATGTACCTTCCCCAAAGCAGGAGGAATGTAATGCTACGTGGTGTTCCACTGATAAGCAAATCCCTCTAAATCCTTTCAATTTATTTCTTGGCCTGGAGAAATTACATATTATTTAGGAGGTAAGGAAGAAGAAAATACAAACCACCCCACTCAACCACACACCATCTCTAGGAATCTAGACCAGGAGCCTATTGATTACATACACCTAAGGTCTGGGTTGGGTAGCTTTTTCCGATTGGTGCAGTCCTCTCTAAGACAGCTAATCAGGAAGGCTTGGCTGTGTTCCTACTGTTAAGTCTTTTGGTTTTTCCCACAAACTTTGTTGAGTATTTAGGGTCTACCCATTACAAGGGAATGCCAAAATTATAACCAAAGCTCCAAAGACCTAATCTAGTTTTGTTGTTTATATTTTTGTCTCCCTGCCACTGCCGCCGCCGCCTTCTTCTTCTTCTTCTTCTTCTTCTTCTTCTTCTTCTTCTTCTTCCTCTTTTTTTTGTGGTATTTCCATGCTAAGTGAGGTTTTTATGCCAATACTATCACCAAAATCAAGCCTCTGTTTTTAACAGGCTAGTGACCAGATCAAATATTAATATAATCCATAAAAAGTGATGTAGGTCTCCGTTAATGGATGGTAAAATTCAAAAGTCATGGAGAAGACCAATGTGTGATTTTAAACTGAAATTTTACCATTATTCATTTCTCCATGTCCTCTCTTGCTCTGTAGTTCAGGGAGAAGAAATGGGTTTTTGGAAGAAAATAGGAAAAATAGAATCATTTACTTTGTGGGATGGTTTTTCTCTTGGTCCTCTATTTTGTGGCCTAACCTTACCACTCAACACAGGAGAAACAGCCCTTCTTGGCAGCTTGAGATCACAGCTTTAAAAGGCTTAATAACAGACCAAAATGTTGGTGGAGAGCAATGAGTTACAGGACAAAGCCAGTCTTGGATATTGGTCAGCAATTCTGAAAAAAGATGTAAGGTAGCCATTTGGTACAGAGCAAATAGCCATGGTTCTCAGTCTTTGGTCACTGATGAATTAAGGTATGCTAGATGAGCATGAGAGAAAGGAGTAGAAAAAACAGCAAGATGTTAGGAGTCAAACATAACCTAATATATATATATATATTTTTTTTTTGTCTAAGGAAAGCCACTTTTACTGAAAAGAGCGTGCAATGCATGTGAACATCTGTTGTGTCTGTCAATGTAGAAAACAGTTGAGAATGGCTATCCTGAAGAACTAAAAGTATGACAGATTCATGCCAATACATAAGAAACTATGAAAAAAAAGCAAGCTCAAGACAATATAAACACAAGAAGGAAGAGCACATTAGCACAACCGGGAGCTTGGCATGTGGCACAGCAAATTTACCAAGAGCAATCGAATGCAATGAATTGAATGTAAAATACAACTGATAAAAAGACAAGATGTTTTTTCCTTATTACACTGAAGAGAATATCTCCCACTCAGCCAAGGGACATAATATTAGAAAGTCAGATACAAATGTCAGAGCAACAGCAGCAGTTAAAGCCAGTTTTGTGCATTTGACATATGATTTAATAAAATACTGATGGAGTTACAGGTAATCTGCAGTAAATTTGAGTCAGAACTATAAGGAAAAAGTGAAAGCCAACTGAATAACATGATATCCAACCCCAAGAGAGGGAAAAGTCAAAGGGTTTTGACTTTGGATTGAGAATTTATCCCCAGTTACTCATGTCTCAAAGACAATTCCAACCTCCCACAAAGAAGATTGGGGGATGGATTCAAATAAAGTTCTTCAATTTGTATGATAAATCCCAAGTTAGAGAAAGTCTTTTAGGTCCTGCTGAATGAGAAATTCAGGAATCCAGATGGACTCACACCACAGAAGTCACTTTCTCATTCCCAGGCTACAGCATACCATAGTGGATTATCTCATCTTAGATACAGATTCAAAAGCAAACACAACAGAACTTTTGTGTGGGAAAAGAAGACTATTCATTTCTCATTTCTTATGGATAGCAAGGCTAGTCATTTTCCCAAATGTATAGGCAACAGAATTCATTCACTGTAAAAATGGATGATATCTCGCAGGTGTAATCCCAGGCTGGAGATCTATGTAGTCACACGGGATTCTGTGCTCACAAGGGCCTTGGGCTTGGTTTAATGCTCTGCTCTCACCATCTTGAAGTCCTTAACCATTTAATTTTGAACTTGCCTTTTATAAGTGAAGTTCAATGAGACAATGGAGCATGTGCATAAGGAAAGGAGATACATGCAATGCGTGTGGCCAGCCCTGTTCCTTGCCACCCCATCTACATATAAAGTTTTTGGTGCCCTGTGAGCATAGGATTCTGTGGACCCATAATGTAAAGAAATAAGATGAATCAAACAGATTTATCTGAATGAATCCCCCAGTCTTTCTTCATGGGAGGTTGGTATTATCTTCGAGACAAGAGTGACTATGGATAAAGTCTTGCCCAAAGGTGACCACTTTTGCATTTCTGTCTTTTAGGGTTTCATACCATGTCCTCTGATATGAGTGTTGAGTGTGTTATATCTGCTGAGTAAGTGGGTCTCCAACAGGCTATTGCTTTTCCTTTGAATCAGAAGTTGCTTAGAAAGCAGAGAGAAGGCAATGGTGTTCTAAGAACATAATAACTGAGGAAATCTATCACATCCTTTCTTACTTCTATTAGCTAACCACTTACACTAAAAATAACAAATAGAAAGGGAAAACACCACCCAGAGATTTTTTCCTTTCATTATAGCTTATTCATCAGTAAGGTGAAGGTAGAATGTCAGTAGAAGAGACATGCATCAAAAAAGTGAAATAAAGGGGCACCTGGGTGGCTCAGTTGGTTAAGCGTCTGACTTTGGCTCAGGTCATGACCTTATGATTCATGGTGTGCTGTAAGCGTAGAGCTTGCTTAGGATCCTCTGTCTCCCTCTCTCTTTGCCCTTCCCACACATGTGTGCTCTTGCTCTCTCTCTCTCTCTCTCAAAAATAAACAAACATTTAAAAGAATTTTTTTAAGTGAAATAAGGACAGATGGAGAGTCTCTACTCTTCTGGTAAGAATAATACACATATGCATACATGAGCCATGAAATATGAATCATGTTATTTCGGGATCTTGGGAAAGTGGGATGTGCTTCCAAACTGACCCTCTAGGAAGAGAAAGTCAGTAAGTGCCACCACTACTGAGTCGGTGCATCTTTAAAAAACGTGTCAGAAGAATATTTTTAATTTACACTCTGACTCTTTGAAAGAAATCAATATGTCATTTGCTGGGATTTTTTTTTTTATCCAAGCATCTTTATTTAGCTTTCCTGTATTTTTTTCCCCTAGTCTTCTAGAGAGCAAAAGAAAAGGTGTTTTGTTTGTATTTGTATTGATTCGATCACTTTGAGCAAAAAATAAACAACTAAATAGAGCCGAGTAGCTTTAAACAATCTTTTGGGGATCAAGATCTCTAAACAACATAGTTTCTCATTCTAGGTGATTGGAAATAAACAGAAATCAATAAAACAGGATTACTGGGCAATAAACAAGAGAAGCCACATTCATAATTTAAGAAGCTTCTTTTCATGCATTCATTACTGAAGAATGCACTTGAGCCCTATTCTATTTTTACAACAGCATAGATTTCCTCCCAGCATGTAGTCTTTTCTTTTAAATTTTGCTTTTCCTTAATTCTTTCTTTCTTTTTTTTTAATTTTTATTTTTTTAAGAGGTGCTGAAAAAAGTCTCTCTAAAATATATCCAGAAGCTCCCACATTCCTAAAGCTGTTCAGAGGAACTAACAAAGAAGGTGCTTAGCATAAAAGGCAAGGATTAGTTTCTCAAGCTCTTTCTCTCCCAGACGTTCCTGTGTCCAGCAAAGTTCCAGGGAAGGAAGAGGGCACGGCATAATATGGGTATAGGGCCTGACGGAACATGGTCCCTGCCTTCAAAGTATTCACACTATAGCAGGAAACACAAGTGTTGGAGACACTGTCAATATCCACTCTACTCTTCCTCCTTTCTAGGGCTGGTGATATGACCAGCCTAACCAAGTCTCCTTTGCAACTAGCCATGTGACATCAGTCTGGACAACGTGGTGAGTAAAGAAATCTGCTAGAGGTTCTGGAAATACTTATCCTATTCCCAATAAAAGAGGAAGAAATGGCGGTCCCACTGTTTTTCCTTCCTTGGGTTATGATGGGGTATGTGAAGCAGCAGTGGCCATCTTGTAACCAGAAGGTGGCAAGTGTGAGGGAAAGAGCAAAAGATCTGAGAAGCTAACTCTGATATTGCCAAATGTGCAATCTGAGCCCAAACAAGCAGTTTTCTACTGTCCAGATGCCAGGATTCTTGTTAAGTGAGAAAATGTATCCCTTCTTCCATCACTTCAAATCAAGTTTTCTCTTACTAGAAGGTGAACACAATCAGAACAGGAAAAGCAATGCGTAGCAAGCAACGAGAGACAGAGATGATGCAAGGTGTCATGTGAGTGATCTCTGCCTTTGGTGGACATTAGGCCCCAGGTAGCATTTTAATAGTATCTAGGAGTGGGACTTGAAAAGCTTCACAGTGATTACCATGCTCTTATATGTCAACTCTATGGCCCAATTGAGAGTTCAAAAGGAGTCTGAGAGGAGAGATCATTTTGGAGTTGGATAAGACGGGATAAACATTTTCACCATAGTGAGAGAATATATTTTGAATTGAGTATCTTGTAAGTATGTGCAATTCACATATCCCAGGCTGAAGTGATCATCCCCTCCCACTGCTGCCATTCTTGTCTCTGTCTATGGCACCATTACCCACCAGGAACAAGCACAAACCCTCAGGGCCATCTCTGAATCCTCCCTGCTCAGCATCACCCTCCAGGCACCAAATCGCTCAAAGGCCATCTCTAAAATGTCTTTCTGCCTTTCATTTATATGGCTCTGGCTACTTATACGGGTGAATCTTGAGAATCTTTAATCAGACTCCCTGCCTCCACTCACCTGTCTATTTTCAATGAACACAATAAAGCATTGCTAGAATAAAAACATGACTTTATATGTGACACTCTCTTCTTCCAAATGTATTCCACTGCCCATCAAATGAATTCTAGACTTACTATTATTATTATTTTTTTTAATTCAAGATCTTCCACCACTGGGTTCCAATGTAACTTTGTAGCACTGTTTTTCACTACTACCTGCCCCTGTAAGCATCTCCTCACTACAACTACTGAATAAAAATTTGCCGGAGAACCTGGGTGGCTCAATCAGTTAAGCATCGGACCCTTGATTTCAGCTCAGTTCGTGATCTCACAGCTCTTGAGATCGAGTCCCATGTTGGGCATTGTGCTGACAATATGGAGCCTGCTTGGGATTCTCTCCCCCTCTCTCTCTGCTCCTACCCCACCCATTCTCTCTCTCCATCTCTCTCTGTCTCTCTCCCTCTCAAAATAAACAAACTTTTAAAAAATGTTTTCCATGCTTTGAACAAGTCTGCTAAGTTTCTGACAATGTCCTGACTTATATTGCTCCTTACCCAGCTCTATCTGAATTTTATTCCATTTCTACCTGGTAGGATTATATATTTCTTTAGAACACAACCCAAATACATTTTCATTAGGCTTTTTCCTGGTCCTATGGCTGAAAAATAAAATATTCTAGCAGGCCAACTTAATCTCACTTAATGTAGTTACTGTATTCTGGCTTATAATACACATCTGACTTACGTTTTCCTTCTACTTGATTGCTACTTAAGCAAAGATAGAGCCAACTATACCATCAAAGGAAAAGTGTCGTGTGTGGGGTCAGAAAACAGGAGCTCTGCCCCTGGAAGGAAGCCCAGGGTGATCACAAGCACTCTGAGCTACAGTTTGCTCTCCTGTAAATTTGAGACAATGACATCTACCTCATGCTTTGTTGTGTGGAGTGAAATGGATATCGACAACTCAGACATGTTACTATTCTGTGATGTGTTGTTAATATTTAATACTATTTAAAATTGGTTTGAAATTATTCACAGGGCTATAGCGCTAGACCAGAGCTTGGGTGCAGGATATATATTTAAATGTATAGCAGGTGCTCAGGGAATGTCTGTGGATTTAAATAGAATTGGATAATCCAGGAGTCATGTTTAAAGGGTGGAAATGATATGAATGGAAGAGAGAAGCACTTCCCATTCTTGTCAGATTATTAGGAATTCTTACCTTAGAAGGTGTCCAGGACAGGAATACTTTTATAAGCTATTTGCCAAGAATGGGAGTTGCTCTGGAAGAGCATATATGCTTTCAAGATACAATATGTCTCATTGGTCCAGACAAGCATATAGGCAATTTGCCCAGCAATTCCACAACTGTGTACCAGCATGTCAATTCCCTACCTTCAGGACTATAGGCTTAAGGTAAGTCAACCTCTAATAGATATTGGGACAATTTAAAATTTTTATTTTTTTTATAATTTTTTTTAATGTTTTCTTTTTTTTGAGAGAGAGACAGAGACAGAGCTTGAGCAGGGGAGGGGCAGAGAGAGGGAGACACAGAATCCGAAGCAGGCTCCAGGCTCCAAGCTGTCAGCACAGAGCCCGATGCGGGGCTCGAACCCACGGACCGTGAGATCATGACCTGAGCCGAAGTCTGACACCCAACTGACTGAGCCACCCAGGAGCCCCGGGACAATTTAAAATTTTAATAGACCAGTCTTTGCAAATAGTCCAGCAAGTACCAAAAACAAGATTTGGAGTTCTGCTTCTCATTATTCCAAATAGCCTTGGCTGAGCAGAGACTAGGGAGAAACGACCCATGGTTTTTTGGTCACACTAGTCCTGTCTCAATTAAACCTTTAAGTAGAATTCTTTATATAAAAGAAAGTAAGAGTAAACGTAATCGCTGTGAATAAATGCCCTGTAAAATGACTTCAGCAATTATGCTGTTTGTAAGTACCTCTGAGTCCATTAAGATAAACATCTATCTTTGAATATTCACATTAATGCACTAGACTGTTCTTTCTTAGATAAATCTTATTTGAACACTGTGCAGTTTATCATCCCTTGCTCTTCTCTTCGATGCACACATTAATGCACACAGGGGGAGAGCATTTGAATGGTGTTAGTCACAGAGCACACATTAACACACAAGGCAGTCTCTAAACATCTTTAAGTTCAGAATAAATATACTTTAGGTTTTAAATACCTTCATAGGCTGTATACCCAAGAACACATCAGACTGGACTCTTACTTTCTCACATAAGTAACATCTTATAGGGAAAGGCAACACATGCTTATATTTAAGATTGTTTTCATATGCTTCCAATCGCTCAGCACACAGAGGTTCAAATGGAATCTAATTCCCTACTTACGTGTCTAGAAAAAATATATCTCCGTATTTATGTCAGAGGATATATCTATAGCTATATTTGTATTTTTAAGCTTGGGCCTCAATTTCATTAACTTTTACAATCAAATTGGGAAAACTCTCAAGGATCCCCAATACCTATTCAAACCACTGGTTTCTTCTCTCTGTTCAAGTGAAGGGCAGACATACCCCATAAACAGTGCATGGCTTTAACTGCCTTCCGTGGGTGTCATGCTGGCTATAACAATATCATCAGGGGCAGGATAAAATTTAACAGTCAATATTCAACAACCAGCGCAGCAGGAGAATGGATTAATCAGAACGGACAGTGGCCATAGTACTGGAGCTGGGTTCTGGCAGCTTTGGCTGCCCCAGGCCTTAAGGTACGGACATAGGGAGATGTTGAGCGGGAGGGATGCAGGTGGAAGTAGAAGACGCTTGGGGTCTTGAGGCAGCGGCTGTTTATCAACTAGTATCAAAGTGTTCCCATAATTTTAACAGATTTAAACAGATTGGTTAGGAGAGGACACTAAGGATGCCAAGGTGAGACATTAAATTTGGGAATAAATTCTTCTGCACTGAGAAAAATTCTGCTCCGCAGTCTCCAAGGATATTCCCAGCTGCGCCTAGGTGGATGCCTCACCATTTGCTTATTCAAGTCTTTTCTGCTTTGGGGTAAACAGAAAGGCATCTGAAATGGCCCCAGTCCTCAAGCTTATAATTAGGTAGGAAAGTGCCTGCAATGAATGTCTTGAAATAATGGCTCTGAGGGAAAATTTTTTTAAGGGCTCTGAGGGAAGAGCAATAACTTGTGACTGGAATGGCAGGGAAGAATTCATGGAGGTGATGGTCTTTGGGTTTGGCTTTGAACAAGATACAGGATATTAATAGGCAGAGGTGGGGACAGATAGTCCAGGGATTGGCACAAGTTACTGCAGAGAAGCAGGAAAGTAAAAAGGAGGGAATGGGAGTAAGAGACTAATGTGGTTGCCTGGAGCATTGAGTAAATATGGAGCAGTTGGGTTGTGGCATGAAAAAAAATGTATATAGAGAGAGAAACAGACAGACATGAAGAAAGAGGAGATGTTGATGGCTCCAGGGAAATTTACCCTTTTTACCTGACACACAAACCAAATCAAATATGCACTAATCCTGAATCAGCACGACGATCTTTTTACACAAATGCCAGTACATGTTATTTGTTTAATCCCAGGAGGAATGCACATTCCAAGCATTTAAAAGCACTGTTAGGTCAAGCTAATTTTCACTGCTGGGGACACTCCACTGAATGAGGACATTCCTATAGACACTCCAGAGATGAATGGAACGCCTGTCTGTACCTCTTCGTAAGTAAGGCCTCCACAAAGCCTTACAAATAATTCCTATCTGTGGGTAAGCATTTTACTCCTGTTTGGAAATTTATCCCGCTGGGTTTTTCTGTCTTCCAACTGAAGAAAATGTTTAGCCTGGGAGACAGTTAATAAAGCCCTGCAGAGTTACTTCCCACCCTGTTGGAGGCGATTAAATGCCATACATTTGGAATGGTCATGTTTATGCCTGTGTGTGTGCATGTGTGCATGTGCGCATGTGCGTGAGAATAACAAAAACATAAAAGGGACAAAGTTTTAACGGCCCCATAGATTCCCAGCTGGAACACACTTTAGGAAGAGAAAGTTACATAAAAGAAACTTGGGTAGCTTTAAACACCATCTGGGCCATGCTGCGCTCATCTGAGCTTTACCTATTTAAAAAAAAAAAAAAAAAGCAGCACAACAAAAAGTACCTACAAATACAACTAGAGAAGAGATTTTCTGATTCTTTGGAGATCAGATGCTCTTGCCTTCAAACATGGGCAGCCTTCAGTCCTATTTTGTTCAAGGATACATTTTCCTTTTTAAAGTAGCTAAAAGAGCCTTCTAAAGTCTAGTCCTAATCTTTGGAAGAAAAATGAAAAGATGTGAAAAATAAACCCAGTGCTATTAGGCCCAATTTAGAGAGATTTCCAAACAACTCAATTACTTTCTATAGTTTTCAGAGGTGAAAGGTAAACCCATGAACCTCCACAGGTAAGACACAGGCATTTCCAAACCTTACGGCATCGTGCAACCAAAGAAAGGGAAGACAATAAAGCTAAGGGCATTGAACTAAACCAGGACTAAAACAACAGAGTAATAAGCACAGAGAACACCATACCTTCCAGTTTCTTATTTTAATTAGTCAGCATCAAGGTTGGGATATTTAATATTCATAAACCAATTTATGGGTAGAAATGTTTTTGGCTTTTGCTTCCATTTTTCAACTAAACCAGAATCCACCTCCATCTTTTACATCAGACATTAACACATCTGAAGGAGAGAGGTTTGAGAGAGGGTTTAATTGTATCCTTTTATTAAAAGGGAGAGTAATATTTTCTCTCGGGAGACAATTTTGATGTGAAGTTTTAATTGCCAAGACTCACAGTACCCCGTCAAACCATTTTTCTTTTCTTCTTGCATTATAAGGGTAATGAGATCACCAAAGAGGCAAAATCACAAAGGTCATAGATTGAGTCCAGAAGACACGTGGGATTCATACTTCCTGTATACAGTGAGTCCTAAGGCCTAATCAGCAAATTCGGTAAAACACAACTACTTTATGATAAAGGAACTCCTAAAGACATATATAATAGCATTATGAATTTACATAAAAAGAACTATGTTAGGGAGTGCCTGGATGGTTTAGTTGGTTAAGTGTCTGACTCTTGATTTCGGCCTAGGTCATGATCTCATGATTCATGAGTTTGAGACCAGGTGTTTGAGCCCCGTGAGTTCAAGCCCTCAAAACAAATAAATAAACTTCGAAAACAGATATATGTAATAACATTACTTTTAATCACATCTTTATTTTATTTATTTATTTTGAAAAAATTACACAAGGCCTGTTAAAGAAGCTATGTGGCATCTGGACAAAATGACTTGCTTTGAAAATTTTGGGAATTACATTCTCTGGATGGAGTTAAAGAATGCTTTGAAATTTCTCTTTTTTAGTGAATGTCAAAATAGTGAAGTTCTGGAGAATAAAGCAATGAGAATTTGCAAATACAGCCTTCCCCCCATAAACATTACAATTTGATCTTTAAGGGAGAGGAAAAGAGGGCTATGAATACTGACTCTATGTAACACAAGCCTTTTTCTTTTTGTTTTTTCTACCATTCTTTTTTTTTTTTTTTCAATCCTCATCTGATTCATAAAAAAGTAATTTGGAGCATTTTAGTTTCTTTTCCCACTTAATAACAGTAATGACCTTCTGGGTCAAACATTTCCTCCTAGTTAATGATCAGTTAGCTGAAAGGCTGGGTAACAAAGACCTGCAACCTAGTCACTAACAGCCAATTAACATCCACTTTCTCAGTCAGTGCTGTTTAAATATAACAAGACATATGCCAAGCTATCCACAGAGGGCTGGATACCAAAATCATATCATTAAAATCACACTTCCATCAAGGCAAGGCTCTCGGGACATTGACGCTATCACAGCAGTGGTTTTTCTGAAAGATAGGCAAATGGCAATGTGTCTCCTTGCTCCAATTCTCAGCAGAGGGACTTTGCCTGGAGAAGACAAATCCCCTCATCTCCACTGGTCTGTGAGAGAGTGAACATTGGACACCCCATGGAGACTTAATGGGGACACTTCAAGGAGGAGCTTCTGGGTCCAAATGCTGTCCTATGCACGTGGCCAAAGTCCTTATCTCTTTGGGTCATAGTAGACCTCCTGCTAGTGTCCTATCACATAAGGGAATAAATCTTAGAAAAAAAATCCAAATTTAGATAATTATGTCCTGTGGCTTTTCTACTAGGTTTAATTGGATTCAGTTTTTTCTTCTCCATATGTTGTAATTTCATGTAATTTATGAGATTACATAATAGCTCTTTAGCATTCCTAGGCAATATCTTGGAAGCTGTAATGCTGTTGGCTAAAAGTTTCAGGACAATCATTTGTTGATTAATATTTTAGAGCTATAATGCAAGAGATGATGAAAATCACTATCATATTACCAAATCTGTCATTCATTCATTTTTTAATGCCCCCAAAGACTTCAGTGCATGATGGAGTATTATCATGGATTCCATACACTAGCTCCATCAAATGGATGAAACTGTTCTAAAAATCTTCAAAGCATTATGATAATCATGCTTTTCATTCCTATAGGGACTTTGCTCAGAGTACTCTTTACATATGATGCAGAGTCCTATCAGGACTAGTCAGAGGTCATAGGCTTAGTTGTGACACAGAGGAGACAAAACAAGTCTCCTGGTCTCCATCAACTATTTTTACTCCATGACGATATGAGAAAGAGTAACAAACTTAGGTTAATGGCTTAGGAATCTGGCTCATGGCTACCAGAGAGAAGAGAGAGGGGTACTTCATATCTTCTAAATTTCAGTCAACTTGTTATTAAACCTTCTGTGAGCTTTTTCTTTAAGTGGCAATTTGTTTAAAATACATACTTCAGGGAATAAAAACACACTTATTACTTATAGCACAGCGCATGATGTTTTCAAGAGACAGAAGAGTTTGCAAGCTGTGGAGGGAGTCCAAAAGTTATGTTACCAGTGGTGATGAATAAGGCAGGTTTGTCCTTTTTTTTTTTTTT
>NW_026057582.1:22335684-22470513 GCF_023721935.1 Panthera uncia
TCTCTCTCTCTCTCTCTCTCTCTCTCTCTCTCTCTGCCCCTCTCCCACCTACCCGCACATGCAAACTTAGAAAGAGTTGGACCTACACCAACTCTGGGTCACCCAGGCACCCAACCCCTGATTATTCTGAGACGACTCCAGGATCATATCATTTCATCTAAAATATTTGCCTGATTATAGCATTGTAAGGAAGAACCCATTAATATTGCTTATCTTCTTTGTGCTTCTGTATTTTTCATCTAAATAAATTGGAACCATCAAATATCAAGTTTGTGAAGACATTTCTGTTTGTGAGTTATAATATACTTCTTTCTCCCTTATCCGAGAATTAAGAAGGATTGATAAAGCATATGTTACTTTGATCATCTGACCGATTTCAAAATTGTTTAAGTATAGAAGACACTGGTAATATAGTCTCTGAAATACAGAGGCACTATGGGAAATTTAGGTACAAATGGACTTAGAGTAAAAAATATCATAGGGGCATCTGGGTGGCTCAGTGGGTTAAGTGTCTGACTCTTGATTTCAGCTCAGTTCATGATCTAATGGTTCATGAGTTTGAGCCCTGAGTCAGGCTCCGCACTGACAGTGCAGAGACTGCTTGGGATCTCCTCTCTTTCTGCCTTCCCTCTCCCCCTCCACTCATGTGCCTTTGCACATGCGCTCATGTGCATTCTCTCTCTCTCTCTCAAAATAAATAAAGAAATAAACTTAAAAATATATATATTATATAATGGGTGAGGTTATGGCTTTTCTTTCACAAACCAAAGCATGATTAGATCAAATCAGTGAGTGGCAGCCAATTCACCTAAGAATGTTTAAAAAATTGGCTTTTACTTTTTAGCAATATTTTGAGTGACATAGCAATATGGGGAAAGGTGCCATAACAAATCCTGTCAGATGGCATGTAAAATGCTTGTTTCCAGTGCTGTATATAAATAGGAGGAGGGAAGGATTGAGAAAGAGACAAAGGGGAGAAAAAAGGGTGAGAGAGACTAACTTATGCATACATTTTACCCCAATCAAGTACAAGGCGTTAATGATCACTGTGGTAAATTATGCAGCATATGAATCAAAGTAATCATAGGGCAATTATCTCCCAATTCAATTAATAAGAGGTACAATATCTTGGAAAACTCCAAAAATTTAGAATGCTTTCTGTTATTGGTACCTAATGGTTGATATGTCCAGAACATTTGACTTTGGTAGGCAGAGTTAATGTAATCCCTGCTCTAATGATGACAGACTATAATTCTAAACCAAAAGAATTAATCTCATATATTGCTCAATCTGCCACAATATATTGGAATGTAATAAACAAAATGGAATAAAGTATAATGACCACAATAATACTCCCCTCTTGTGGATTTTAAGAAAAATAGTGGCTGACAGAGGTATATGAGGGTCTTGACATGAGGGATAAGCCTATGAACTGCTGTTTTACATAAACATTAGTATAATAACCTTATATTGGTTAGAAAAAAATATATGAATATATGTGCATATATGCATATTTAATACATATTTTAACTTACAATGACATGGAAAATGTCTGATATATTTCTAAAATTCTGAGAGGAAATTAGAATAATACATAATATGATTAAATAATGCCTTTCATATTGCTTTCAGAAAGCATGAAGTTGATTCTGAATTTTTGGTTTGTTTTATTGTTTTTAGATTTAGCATGAAACCAAATTCTGTTATTTAAAGAAACACATCAGTGACTATTTATATTGAAAAAAATAAAGGTGTCATCTATTTCACAGTATATTAAACTAAATCCCCTGGCGGAAATGGTTTGCCTTAGGTCACAAAGCTAATTATCTGAAGAGCCTGGTATTTTTATTTTGCTAAGAAGATATGTCAAGTGACTCATCCAGCAAGCATTTGTTGCATAATATAGTGGGGACTATATAAGAGTTCAATATAGTACATGCTCCCTAACCTTGAGAGGGTTACAATCTAATTTGGGAGATAAGATAGCGGAACAAGAACTAGTTTTTAAAGTGGCATCAAATTATGTAACATACATTTATAATATTTTAGAGCTGAGATAAAGAAAAAAAGCACTAATCACTATAGGCAAGGTGACATTTAAGCTTTGTTTTAAGGGATGAAGACACACATTTTAGCCTGTAGGAATTTATAATCTAGTGTTGGAGAGAAGGAATAGACAGATATGGGGAAATGACCTATGGTAAAAGGCAGAAGTTTTATTATATAACTAAATGCACAATATGGTAGTTAATAAGTATTGTTAGTGAAGGACAGGAATCAAAAGAGGTTTCATGGGGAAGTCCTAAGTTGGGCCTTGAGAGACAAATAGGTATGTCAAAGAAGGTGTGTGCAGAGGAAGATATGCCAACAATGAGTAAATCCAAGGAGGTGTAAAAAGTGGCAGGCATGTTGGTTGAAACAAATGATGCTAGAAGCAGGAGAGATGGTTGGAACGATGGACTGAGGCAGGGTTGTGGAGAGCCGTGAATGCACACTTAGAAATGGATGCTTCTGTAAGCCCAGGAGTCACCAAAAGCTTCTGATGAACTGACAGGTAGTGACAGCGTTTTGGAAGATAACTCAGGTGTCAAAGGGGATTGGACCATCCAGGAGCTAGAAGCAGAGAGGTCAGTTGGTAGGCTATTATAATTTTTCAGAAAAGAGATGAGGGCTCAAAGTAGGCCAGTGGCAAAAGAAATAAATGAGAAAAGAGGAGAAATATTGGTATTATCCACTGGCTGAATATGAAGGGTAAGAGCAGAGCCAAAGATGATTCCATGGTTTCAGCTGAGGGGCTGAAATGTAGCAGACAAGAGAGTGATCCACTAACTCAGACAAGGAAAAGCAAGAGGCAAGGCTGTAGTAGAAGACAATGGGATGAGGCCATTTTATCCAGTGAGTATGATGTACATCCTCTGGACATATTCAGGAGGCAGTTGGGAACTAGAACTCAAGAGAGAAGGCAGACATTTTAAAAAAATGTTCATTTATTTATTTTGATAGAGACAGAGAGCAAGCAAGGGAGGGGCAGAGAGAGAGAGAGAGAGAGAGAGAGAGAGGGAGGGAGAGAGAGAGGGAGGGAGAGAGAGAGAGAGGGAGGGAGGGGGAGGGGGGGAGGGAGGGAGGGAGGGAGGGAGAGCATCCTAAGCAGGCTCCGTGCTGTCAGAGCAGAGCCCAATGGGGCTGGAACCCACAAACCCAGAGATCATGACCTGAGCCGAAATCAAGAGTTGGACGCTTAACTAACGGAGCCACCCAGGTACCCTGAGAGAAGACAGAGTTTTAAAAGAGGGTGATATGACAGCATGAGAAAGGATGCAGAATTGAGAGCATGCTTGTGTGAGGAGCATCAAAGTTGGAATTCTTTGAAACAAGTTTTATATGGGGAACGGTGGTAAACAACATACGATATATCAAGTGCGGGTTGCCCCTACCAGAATGCCCTTTCTAGTAGCTAGCACTGCCCTCGTAGCAGAGGCTGACCACAACAGGTGAGACAGCCTGGCACCGGTCTTTCCATTTGAGGGCAGAATTCTCAATGACTCTCTCACACTTGCACTATGGACCTTATCCAATTGTTAACTTTCTCAGGTATTGGTTAGCTCCAGGCTATGACTTTGAATTCTTCCATTCTGTTTCACTGTCATACAATAGACCCTTGAAAGACCAGTGTGCCTTCATTTCAACCCAACCCATAGGCAGGCAGTGATGGCTTCAGAATTTCTAAATAAGAACAGCTTAAGATGATCAGGGCACTTGGAATGGGAGAGCAGGAGACTTATTTTGAAACTGCAATTTTTATACTAAGACCTGTTTCTATTTACACTGTATGTTAGAGTAATAGAACTTTCTAAAAATACATACGCTCCCACTTCATATGTTTTGTCTTTTCTGGGTAATTACTGCTGTTGTTATCACTTAAAGTGTCTGATGTATTAGTGTCCTATGGTTCCTGTAACAACACCAATTGGATGGCTTAAAACTAAAATTTATCCTCTTATAGTTCTGGAGACCAGAAGTCCCAAATCACTATCATTTAGCTGAAGTAAGGGCATCAGAAGAGCTGCACTCTCTCTGGAGGCCCTGAGGGAGAGCTGGTTTCTCAACTGTCCCGGCTGCTGTTGGATGCCAGCATTCCATGACTTGTGGCTGCATCACTCTACTATCAGCGACATCTTCACACCTCCTTCTCCTCTGTGCGTGCGGAGAGTCTCCTCTGTGTCTCTCTCCTAGGTTTACTTACAATGATATTTAGGTCCTACACACATAATCTAGGGTTATCTCATCTCACAATCCACAACTTAGTCACACTTGTAAAGGCCCATTTTCCACACGAGGCAAAACTTACAGGTTCCAGGAATTCGGACTTGGTATCTTTGGGGGACGTTTTTCAGCCTACTACACACAGGTGGGCTAATACACTTTCTCAAGACACCTGGGGTAACATGTCCAGCTATACTTCCTTGTGGGATTCTGAATGTCCAGTTGCTAGTGTAGATATGAATTTTTTAATGTTTATGTATTTATTTTGAGAGATGGAGAAAAAGAGAGAGAAAGAGAGAGAGAGTCCCTGCATTTCCAGCACGGAGCTCCATGTGGGGCTTGAACTCACGAACCATGAGATCATGATCTGAGCTAAAATCAAGAGTCAGACACTTAACAGACTGAGCCACGCTGGCGCCCTTAGATACGAATTTCATATGAAAAAGACCTGGCCTTTAATATCAATGTTGGTCTAAACCCATTCATCCCAGGTTTCAAAACACTTTCACTGCATGATGGACTCCATATGAAGTCCACCATTTTCATAAGTAACCTCAACTTGCATTTAAGTATTAGAATATCTTCATAAGAACACTGCACAATGATGTGACATATGGATTTAATTAATATTATGCCAAGCCTAGGATCATCAATTCCCACTGGTGACATTAAGATGAAATCAATGTTGTAGGCCACAAAATACGCAACCTGACAAAACGTGACAGCAATTAGAAAATTGTTAAAATGAAATGCAGGATATAAACTCCATGCTGAGACATAATATATGTGGCAGAAATAAAGATATATACCGTGGCATAATAGTTGCTGATAGCAATAAAATACTACTGCAGTCAATGTTTTTAATCACTTTAGTAAAAAGGAGGTCAGTGGCATAGAAGATCTGACAGTAGATAACTCAAATTTTAACTTTATTAGGTATGTCAAATTTTCCATTATTTAGTTGAAGCAACTTTAAGAATCTTTTTTTTTTTTTATTTTAATGTTTATTTATTTTTGAGAGAGAAAGAGACAGAGCGTGAGTGGGGGAGGAGCAGAGAGAGAGGGAAGCACAGAATCAGAAGCAGGCTCCAGGCTCTGAGCTGTCAGCACAGAACCTGACGTGGGGCTCAAACTCACGAACTGCGAGATCATGACCTGAGCCGAAGACAGACGCTCAACCGACTGAGCCACCCAGGCGCCCCATTTGAAGCAGCTTTAGAATAACATTAATATTAGGTTGCACTTGTTAAACATAATCTAAGTTATTGGTGGGTAACTGCTAAGTAACTAAAATAACATTACAAAAACTATGTTTCTCAACACCCACACCAAATAAAGAGATCACAGGCCAATGAGAGAGACCTCCATGAATCTGGAAAGATGTTGCTACATTTTTAAGGAGTAAATTGAAAAGTATGGTCTCTGAGAAAAGTAATAATATATGCAAGTGTAAAACTTCTAAATTGCAGCTTGGATGTTTTCAACATCTGGATGCTTGATGTATCAAACAGCTGAGAGGATTAAGTGAAGCTTTTTACTTTTTAATCCACTAGTTTTCGAGCCATGTGGGCACAGCTAATGATTCGTTTTGGAGGGATATGTTAGTCATTTCAAGTTTATTAAGAAGCTACATGTCTTCTCTCACCTGTGGAGTCAGCCCTGTTATTTTATAAGCCCTATTCAAATACACCTACACATACATCTTCATACATGTTATTGATAGACCTAAGCATTGAGCATAGGACGCTCTCATTTATTTTGTTGTCTAGCATTGTACCTCTCCTTGTACACTTCTGCAAGTCAAATACAAAATTTGTTAAAGATATTTGACCAAACCAGGAAAATCAAGGAATCTTCTAAACTAATATTTCAAGGTGCATTTGAGTGGCTCAGTGGGTCAAGCATCTGATTCTTGGTTTCGGCTCAGTTCATGGTCTTGCGGTTCATAAGACTGAGGCCTGTGTTGGGCTCTGTGCTGACAGTGTGAAGCCTGCTTGGGATTCTCTCTCCCTCTCTCTCTGCCCCTTCCCCACTTACCTGTGTATGCACATACTCTTTCTCTCTATAAATAAATAAATACATAAATAAATAATTCAAAATATACATTCTGACAACTCATCTAGGTTAGGTGGGATACTCACCCTCCGCAGCATTCATGGAAATTGTATTGGTGGTATTTTAGTTCAGAAGATATAATAAAATCTACCTTATTATATTCTTAAAATTAATTTAGTTTGTTTCTTTTTAATTTTTAAAATTGGCTACTAGGAAATACAAGATCATGCTAAGCTGGACTCAGCTAGTTGAAGAAGACTATTCATGAAGGTACCACATCAATGGAGTAAGGTAGGACTCCAGTAACTGGCATCCTGGTACGATAAGAAAAACAGAGATGTTCCGTTCAAGAAAAGTAAGTGACTGAAGTATTGACTTCCAGAAGTCCATGAGGAACCAGCAGCAAGACTGGGTCAAACTCCTTCCTGCCCCAGAACAAGATGGGCCCAAGCCAAGGGCAAGGTGGAATTCATTGATGAGAGTCATTAGGCCCTCATAAAAGACTACAGGGTAATAGGACAGGGAACTGAGCAGGACACACCAGCAGAAACCAGCCATAACTTGAGTAATGGAAAGACTTTCCCCTCAAACACCTTCTTAAATCAGAGTAAAGAATGCAACTTCAGCACTACAGAAGTTCTTCAGAATCCTCACATGAAGTGTTCAGACACTTTATAACCTTGTTCTTTTCCAGTCAATCCTCTCTGACTTATATCCAACTATTCCTCAGAGGACAACAGCTCTGTGCAAAGTTTGAGGTTTGAAATTTTAGTTGCTTTTGAGGTGTATGTACACAAAATACCTCTGGGCAGTATGGAAAACCCATTTCCCCCCCCAGTTCCATAACTCACAAGACAGGTGAACAGACTTTCCTAAAATTTTCCTTTCCACCGACAATGAGCTTAAGTCAACGTCAAGCCCAGGAATTCTGAGACTTTAAAGTCTGATTTTTCAAGAGATGTTTCTCTTCAACTGGAACATCATTCTGAAATGTTATAAATATAGTTAGCTCTCCTGTAGCTATGAAAAAAGAAAATTATTCTTTAAAAAATTTTTTTTAATGTTTATTTATTTTTGAGAGAGAGACAGAGTGTGAGTGGGGGAAAAGCTGAGAGAGAGAGAGAGAGAGAGAGAGAGAGAGAGAGAGAGAGACAGACAGACAGACACATAGAATCCAAAGCAGGCTCCAGGCTCTGTGCTGTCAGCACAGAGCCCCATGCGGGGCTTGAACTCACGAACCGTGAGATCATGACCTGAGCTGAAGTCAGACGCCCACCACTGAGCCACCCATGCACCCCTAATTATTCTTGTATATTAATTGGCAAGTAATGTATTTGCTTTATAAAATAATGTACTCCTTTTTCCAAATTTGTATATAAAACCATAAACGTGGTTATAGATTTGGCTTTTGCCTTTAAACCACAGGGTCTCGGATGTGAAGCATTAAATATATGGAAAATGCTAGGGACATCCAACAAACCTTACTATTCTAGAGTTATAAGACTGTATGTATATCAGGAATAGGGGGTTCAACAGATGGGACTCAAGAACAGCTAGGCAGTGAATCTATTACATTTTCTCCCAAGCACTTTTTAAATTAAATAATGAATCCCACAAACTAGTATTGTTCCACACTTTAGGCTATTGCATTGGTACCACGTAGGTTTAATCAGGCTTTCCACCAAGGCTTTAAAGCTTTGTACCCAGCTCTCTCAAGGAGCCACTGGGGATATGGTTCAAGCATTTACTCAGAAGGGAATCAAAGAGTGGGCTTCCTTGTACTTATAACTGAATTCAAGAGTTTGGAGGGGGGGCGGGCAGGAGAAATGGGGAAATGATCAAAGAATGCAAATTTCCAGTTATAAGATGAATAAGTTCTGGGGATCTAACGTACAGCCTGGTGATTATAGTTAATAATACTGTATTATATACTTGAAAGTTGTTGAGAGAGTAGATATTAAATGTTCTCACCACAAAAAAGAAATGGTAATTATGTGGCCTGATGGAGGTGTTATAGCCAGTTCTAGCACTAATCACTTGGTAGTATATATCAAATCAACACGTTGTATACCTTAAACTTATACAATGTTATATGTCAGTTATATCTCAATAAAGCTGAGGGAAATTTTTTTATTAAAAAAAAGAGAGAAAAAGGTATTTCTAGTAAGAATGCTAGCATGAGAATCAGGGATTCTTGTCTCATTTCCACCACCAATTAGAAATTGATCTTAGAAATCACTTAACTCCCCTGGGCCTCAGTTTCCTCATTTGTAGAATGTAAGAGTTTAATTTTTGAAAAAAGTAAAAAATAATGATTATCAATATATTTACTTTCATAGAAATATAACCAAACATAAGAATTTTAAGTGATTTATGTTTTCTTAGGTATGCTATTTCCAATAAATATACTTTTAAAAGGCAATAAAACTATGAGACCTAATTTGGCTTTTTTTGTTTTGTTTTTTTTTTTTTTAAATGGTATAGGTGAGGTGATTTCTCATTTATTGTTCAGGGCTGGGGTCCTGAGTCTCAAATATACAAAAAATAATGTGTATCGTGTGAAACTACTTGGACATCTGCCATCTAATTATCTACCAAGCTGCCTTGTCTCCCAGCTTGCCATGACATCTGGATTGTAAATGTCATGACATTTCAGTCATTCAGCATTCCCAAATTGACACACCCTACATCCTGCCTTGGTCCCTCAATTAAAAGTCAGCACTTTGAAACAGAATTCCAGAGTGTAGAAATTGGATCCCCTTTTTACCAACAGCAGAAAAGAGTTTATAAAATATAAAGGAATATTGGAGTGGTGGCTGGGTTGGCAAAGAAATGAAGAGGAGAAATAAGTCTGCTCGGAAATGCACAAGGTAGGGGAACGTACAGATCAGGAGCTGGTCCAAATAAATTTTTACCATCCCCAATGAAAGATATTTGATAAAAGATTTGGTGCCTTCAGTGACTGTGAGTCAATGAATATTAAATAAATGATCCAGAAAATGTTGTGGTGACGGGACTATATTAAAGTTAGCTAGCATCATGTTTATAGATTTAATTAATTGTATCACAATAGGGACCAGCTCCTGGCATATTCTCAGAGCAAGCAAGGCAATGGAATACCTTGGTTTCTCTAGTGGCAGGAATAAATCACACAGGGAAATAGGGGCACAAGTATGAAGATAAACTTAGATACTTTTTTTTTCACCCTTCTCACCTACTGTAATTAAAAAAAATCACACACACGTGGTATAAACATCTTCTCTTACGGGTTTTTATGCTCCCAACTATTATTCCGTCAAAAAATAATGATAGTCATAAACAACCAACAACAAATTTGAGCCTCATATAACATATAGCCAGTTCATTGTGTTGAGATAGAAATCTGTGAATTCAGCAATTTCCTACAGTTAGAGAAACCGCCTGCTTTCACACCTCTGTTCATGTTGAGTGAAAAAGAATTGTGGCAATCCTGTACCAAAATGGACCAACTTCATTATCACATACAGTAAAGGTTTTAGCTGCATATTTTCTCTTCTTTGCCTGAAGGAAACATGATACCCCTGATAACCAAAGAACATTATTAAAACAAGTTTCCTAAAAGGCTTAATGATAACTAAATTATTTCTCCTTAAGAAAACCAAATTGTGAATTCAGTTATGCATATGACACTTGACACGGTAAGGTTTTTATATTGCTGGCTGTTAAATGGCAGGTGGGCTTTATTTTTTATTTGCAATTCTTAGGATTAGTGCAATTAGGATAAAAGTAAAACACGCTTTTATTTTAAAATTAGTTATGCTTTTTGTGAATGCTGTGAATGTCTATTACTCCTATCTTCCCTTCACCCCCACCTCCAGTTTTTGCTGCTGCTGTTGCTGCAGGAGACATCTAGATTTAATTATTCATCCACCACGTATTTTGAAGTTTTGTCACAGTAGTAGATTCATGAGAAAGATTTAATTTTACCCAAGGGCAAGACCCTTATATATAATACTTATTTAACAGCTGATCCTGTTGGTGTTAATACTAATACCAAAATATGGGTTCGAGCAGTTCCCTTTGAGCCCGAGCCACTGCTGTCTGTATCTTTTTCACCAAACCACATTAATACAGTATAAATAGTGATTAACAGTATACGGGTTCAAATCCCATCTCTAAAGTCTATCAGCTATATGAACCGAGACAAGCTTCGTATGTTTTTTTACCCCCTCAGTTTTCTCATACATAAAATGGAGAAGAGAAATCTTAAAAAGAGAATCTTATTCATAAGGGTGTTATGGGAATTAAGTGAGTTAATAAATGTAAAAGTATGTTAAACAGTCCCTGGATCATAAGTGCTTAACACATGTAGCTATTATTATGGTGTCATTATGAATGAAACTCACAAAAGACCCAGTTTTAAATCTAGGCAAGTTCCAATGTTCCATTACCTTAGATGATTTCAATTCCCACTTGGTACCTTAATTTATCCTTTAATAAAACAGGCTGCAAATTAAACTTCCTCTTGCCTAACAGACAAGGCTGACCTTACATATAAGCAGATGAGATGCAAACCTGCGTGGCACAATTTAAGCCGCCAGGTAGGACCTCGCAAGAAATATCCCTATTTACCCTTTGCTCAGACCCCTCCCTTACCCATACACACAGGACTTACAATTTTCAATTAAAACAACTAAGTTGCTAGATTGAATTTAGGATAAACATATAGACCTTATTGATTATAATGACCTCAGCCTGAGTTACCTTATCAGACATAGGGGCATCTCAAGGACATGGTGCCCAGGAAAGAACCCTAGTGATAAAAATGGAGAATCTAAGGGTAAGTAATGTACAATACATACCATGGGCTCAGAAAAAATCCAGTTTGCCATGTGACTATGTGCTAGAGGCAGAAATGGAAACAAAAGGGCAAGAACAGGCACAAAAATGTGACTAGTTCATTTCACTTCTCTTTTTATACCTATAGGTGGAGCTTATTAGGGGACGTGAGGGGAAAAAATAGGGGATTATATTCAATTAAGAATAAAAGGGTAGGTATATATTCAAATTATATTAATTGATAAAGAGCTTATATTCAATTAATTAGAGTCAATTAATTAATTACATTTCAAATACTATAGAAAAGCCACAAAAGCAGATACATTACAATTGGGGCTACAATAAATAGAAGAAGAGTGAGGATAATCTAGGTAATTGTAATTTAACAAAAAGGAAAATCAGAGATTAAAAACAAGGAAAATTATAATAAAAAAAAAAAAAGAAAGGAAAAATGGGTCATTTGGAGAGCCAAGAAACTCATTGTGTAGAAATATTTAATGAGTTCAGGTTCATTTTCTCAGTTAAGAGTTTTGTATTTAAATGGTAGCTTTCAATTTATGATAGTTTTTTTAAAAAAAATGAGTAAGAACACATTATCTGAAAGAAATGGATGTAAAAATCAGAAAATAATAATGATCAGTTCTAGGCAAGATGCGTGGCTTAAATAATGCTTTATTATTTATCATTTCTCTGGATGTTTTTGTGAAATATTTTTAAAATAAAAAGTCAGAAGAAATGACTGAAACCCAAGTAAAATCACCACTCAGAAAAAAAAGGCAATTCTTTAAACTTGAGCTCTTTTTAACAATTTATGAGGTGTCTCTGTCATAGCTAATAGCTACTTTGGCCTTGAAATTTGGGAAATTTCTGGAGGAGCAAACTGGCCAGAAGCAGAACAAGTGGCTGAGGTTTGCTCTGTTCATTCGATCTACCCTGTGCAGTTGAGTCAAGAGCTCAGAAAACAACACCGTTTTTCTCTACTCTGACCACAGAAACCACACTCTGTAGCAACCCACACATTGCTTCCTATAGTGGGAGATTTTCATTCAATGTATTCTGAGTTGTGGAACATCAAATCAGAAGAATAGAGTAGACGGTCAGATCACTTTGCTAATGCCCCATCCCTACTGAGAATCATTTTACAGTGGAGGAAACTGACTTTCCTTTACAGAGAGGGAAGACCTCTGCCTAAAGCCAAAGAGTTAATTTACTGACTGTGTCAAAGCCAATATTTAGGTTTTTGGGGTATGATTATTCATTCTGTTAAAGAAGTTGCAGTAAGTTTCCTTTAAATTTGTTTTTAGGGGCGCCTGGGTGGCGCAGTCGGTTAAGTGTCCGACTTCAGCCAGGTCTCGATCTCATGGTCCCTGAGTTCGAGCCCCGCGTCAGGCTCTGGGCTGATGGCTCAGAGCCTGGAGCCTGTTTCCGATTCTGTGTCTCCCTCTCTCTCTGCCCCTCCCCCGTTCATGCTCTGTCTCTCTCTGTCCCAAAAATAAATAAAAAACGTTGAAAAAAAAATTTAATAAAAAAAATAAATTTGTTTTTAAAATCTGGCACATTAAAAAAAAGATTCCACTTATTAAATTCTGACTTCTAAATAACTCATTTAGGAGCACATTTTTTGGAATCAAATAGTTAATATCTAGAACTCATGTTTTGGTCATAAAATACCAGGAATGTAACAGGATACAGGGAAAAGAAAATGTACTCGCTGCATAAATCTTAATCATTATAATGAACCTCTTTCGACAATTCACCTTATAGAGGAAATCGAAATGCCAGCCCTGATTTGCCGGTGCGTCTCCGTGAGACAATTTATTTAAATCACCAGAGTGACCAGCTGAGCTACCTCCCAAGCATGGAACACCCTCAGTGGTAGCCTCTATCAAATGCTTTGCAATCTTTTCCACATCACAGTACATGTAGGAAATGAGGGAGTTCAGGAGGCTTACATGGTTGGAGGGAACTTGCCCAGGACTTGGGTGACCTCAGGCCATGCTCAGCCACCTCAAGAGCTAAAGAGATTGTCTGCAACCTGGTTTGGCTCACCAAAGTTCCAAAGGCACCCTCTAGGAAGCTGTGGCCTATATTTCCTGGCTCTTGTAGAGAATACTATCTCTTCAAGTAGGAGAAGCCACTCAGTAATAGATTCCATGGTAGTGTAATCTGGCTGCTTGTCTTGGCCATTGAACCCATGTGTATGCTTCCTTTGGTCCTATGCTTTATCCCTCAGATCAGCATCTCTCTTTCTTCTGAGGAAACATGTCTTTGTTGCTCTCGCTACAACAGAAGGCTTCCCTGGCTACCCACCACTGTCGAAGGAAAATATCTTGCTTCTGTTTCCCATGGATCACACCATTGTTTTGCTTGGCTCAGTTAGTGCATTTACAACCTCAAAGAAAGAGGATTACAGGCTTGATTCTTTCCAGAAGCTGCTTCTTAGAGCCATGACCTGCTCTCATTTGAATCCAGAGTAAGGTCAGCACCTGATATTTCCAAATAAAAGAAACCAGCTCGAAACAAAATTCCCAGCACAAAGTCCGTCACTGTGCCTCCTGCATGGCAGAGCCTGGGGAAGAAACCTTCTGCTGTTATCTTGACTCTGGAACTGAAGTGGATTGCAGAGCTCACCTCCTTCAATACCCTCATTTACGAGGTGAGTTGCTAGAAATTTAGAGAAGTAAAAATGAATTTATCTAATATCTCTGTGGCAGAGACTGTTTATTGTTCCAAATGCCTAGCTTCCCATGGCTGCCGTGGAAGAGAACACCTTAAAAAGTTTTACGCAAGATACACGGCTCTCCAGCTAGTGACTATTTTCTTGCCTTTCTTGCTGTGCAGACAAGTGTAGCCTTACGCAATAGAAGCAGAGTGATGAGTGCTGCTTCAGGGTCTTACCCTTAAACATGTTAAGGCATATTCTTTCCCTCTTCCTCTCCCCACTGGCTGGAATATAGGAAAGCTTGCATCCAGGGATGGGAGCCACATGTTAGGAGTGGCAGAATGGTCTGCTAGTCCCAGACCCCTAACCTGTGGATCATTACCTTATTAAGCCACTTGGTATTGGTGGTGGTGGTGGTTCTTTGTTACAGAGGTTAAGCCTTTCCAATAACTGGTGAACTCAGTGAAATTCAGCTCTTCTTTAGGTGATGGTACAAGTATCACCATAGTATCCCTTGGGCATTTTGTAAAAGTGACAGACATTTAAAAATAACACATGACCTCGTAGAGGCTATGAGTTTTTCTAGCGTAGGTATCATCAGTATCCCCGGCACTTGGCACATAGTAGGTGCTCAACCAAAACTTTACAATTTTTCACCGGGAGTTAAAAATACCACACCCCTTCTCCTTTCTCATTGTATCATCTCCTTTTCCTGTCAATGCAGTGCTAATTTCTCAGGAGACAAATGAGGAACTTACTTCCCCAGTGCGAGATTAATTATTCCATGCCACTGCTAACTCCCGACCATATCAGTCTTTGACAGTGTGCAAAGATAAATGGGGAGGCAGCCATTTGAAAGGAAATCATTATGGCACCTCTCTGCTCCATGTTATCACATTCCTATCAGCATGGGAGATAACTTTGAAACTGCTTGTACTGCACAGGAACCAGTGTTCCGGCTGGGCCTGCAAAGATGAAAAAGCTACTTCTTGCTTTCAAAGTCTTCCTGTTGCAGTCTGCCTTTCAAAGGCACCCACTGCTCGTGCCAAGGGCTGCCCTGGAAACGGTGGGCACCAATGACCTTCTCCCCCTAAGACAAAGCAATTGGGGAGGAAGGGAAGCTGCTTCCTGGCAGGGGACAGATTTTGGCAGATGTCAACAGGATGGGCTCTAGTTCCAGCCTGGTTCTGCCCTGAAAATGTTGGAGCCACCTAACACCGTGCTCATGGCAGGCTCCCCCCACCCCAGGTTTGAAGAAGGAAGGCTTATAGGCCTTCAGCTAGTTGGTCTAAATTTTAAACATGCAGTTCTATGCAGTCATTTTTTGCTTTAAATTTTCTACTAAATTAAAGGTGCAGTAGAAACACCTTTTCAGTTAACATACTGCAGGACTATTCTAGCTGTAACCTGTTTTGCCCTAAAGCAAAAGCTGAGTTGTGTAAAGCTTCAAAGAAACACTCCCACTGTGCTTCAGGGAGAAGATTCCTCTCAGTTGACACCAGTGGTCCATTTCTCCTACGGAGGGGAGCCCCGTGCAATGTCAGTATCTGATATGCCCACATGTGAATTGCCTTGTCTTCCTCACCCAGGGCTCTGTCAGGAAGGATCCTACCTTTCGATATGGGGCTGACTCAAGGGTGGTTCCTAACCTGGCCTTTCCTTTAAGATCTGGATAAAAGAAAAAAAAAATCCAGGATTTTTCTTGCAGCAGTTTCCCTTTAGGCCAAAAAGAAGAGTATAATATTTGCATAGTGGGAGTTATTTTTATTGCCATAAAGCAGCTTTGAGAAAATAGGGGTCATTCATAGCTGATGAAGTAAAGCCAAAGGCAAGAGAAATGAGACATCAGCCAATGCAATTTCTTAGCCTCAAAGGTTAGGCCACCCAAGGTTTTCCTTACATCTAGTCACCTGCAGGCGTACATGAGTCTGCAACCTGAAACAAATAAGTTGTTGGGGCTGTGCTCCTCTACATTTATGTCATTCTGGGACTGACAACAGGCAAGTTCTCTGCTACCCTGTGGTTGCAGTTACTGTCCCTTGCTCTTTACTGAAAAGCTGAAGTGACCCCAAGCGGTAACACACGACTGGATAGGTCTCCAGAAGAGCACATCTTTATTTCAGAAAATAACATCTCCTGTGTCCATAGCATGAGCAGCTAGCAAGGATTTTCTACATGGACAATGCTCATGGTTCCTTTAAAACTAGCTGCCCATAACCATCAATTTCATAAAACTACAATTAACCAGAAGTCAACCAACTGAAGGTTTAAATAAATAGACTGTATTGTTACTGTGGATTCACTCAGATTTTAGTAGTCTGGGGCATTTTTCAACACCAGCAACCAATTCTCCAGTTCATCAGACATCACCTGAGTTTCCTACAATGAAATTGAGTTCTGACACTAACTACCTAGAGTTAGCATCGGAGCCCACAGGCTTAAGGGCTCTGACCCACAAGACTATCCCCGCTTTAGCTGCCAGTCCCAGGTACTAAGTTCCCACACTTCCCATGGCTACAAACTTTCCACACCCTCCTTAAGTTTTGATAATTTTCTCAAATGGCTCATAGAACTCAGAAAGACACTTAATGTTTACTATATACATATATACATATATATATATATATATATATAAACTTAATGTTTTCTCTCTCTATATATGTTACTTAATGTTTACACACACTCTCTCTCTCTCTATATATATATATATATAATGTTTAAAGATTACTATAAAGAATACAAATGAACAGCTAGATTAAGAGGTACATAGGACAAGGTCCAGAAGTGTCCTAAGTGCAAAACCTGTGTCCCCCTGGACTGGGGGTAACTTACCCTTTTGGCACGTGGGTATGTTCACCAATTTGGAAGCTTTCTGCATCTCATTGTTTCCGGGTTTTTATAAAACTCCATCTCCAGTCCCACCGTACCCCCCTCACCCCCCATCTCCTTCCTTCCCTGAAGTTCCTGGTTGGAACTCAAAATTCCCACCCTCTAATCACCTGGTCTTTTGGAGGCCAGCCGCACCCTGAGGTTATCTAGGATACACTTCAAAACTCTTGCTTGGGTTTAAATTTAGGTGTTACTGAAAGAGGCTTGCTATGAATAACAAAGATACTCCTTTCACTCAGGAAATTCCAATGGATTTTAGTAGCTCTGTGCCAGGAACAGGGACAAAGATGAAATATTTATTTACTTTTATTATTCTGAAAGTAGAAAGCAGCAAATGCTGTTTATCAGAAATCTATTTCATACAGCAAATATCTAGGAATGCTACCGTATCGGTGTAGTGTAATCTTCTTCAGTGCTATGTGCTTATATGGCTAGGTATCAGTATCAAAAATAGTATCAGCAACATTTACTGAATCCTTACAATTTGCTAGACACTATGCCAGGAACTTTATGTAAATTATTTTTCATCTCCCCAGCAACACAGCAAATGGAGAAATAGGGTAATCTTGCCAGTCGCATGACTTATGTTAGAAGTGGACATTGGCCTCTTGACCTCAAGGCAATCTCTTTCCCCTTGTCATCCACCTCATGTGTAATTGCTTGAAAATCACAATGAGGAAGCTGCCCTACTGCATAAACCTGTATCGTCAGAGAACAATGACTATATTTGTTTTTTTGTAATCCAAAGCCTAAAGAGATTTTCAGCAAGGGATTAAACAAAAGGCATTTATTACCTTGGATTTTCAGCACATCATTCGACTTGCACTTTGCTTCCCTCAACTTGTAAACTGAGGAAGTAATAGTATGGTATGGGTAAAGCTCTCAGCACCCAGTGAACGGCCTATTCAGGGAAATGATTGTTATACTCAGTAGATAATTCAGATTAAGTAATTACAAAACTCTTAGCACTTAGCAACCAAGCTGTACAAGTCAATTAAAAGAGCAACTCTATGCACTTCAGATTCAGCATATCAGTCCTTTTGTTTAATTAACATGTTGTGGTCAATGTACAAGTATTGCAAGTAGAGCATTTACAATTATTTTTTCTAGTTGAATTATCATGATGGAATGAAGTTATGTGGAAGCAGTTCTGTAACAAAATATTCTTATCCAGACAGAGCATGCCAATTTTCTGATAGAGAAAACTACACTAATACTTCTAAGGCAGCTATCACTTGAATTCTGAAAGTCAGTCAGAGGAGATGTTTTAAAGCAAACCCTTGCTAAGGCCTTAAAGCTAGGTCTCTAAGTCACATGACTGATTTTCCATTAAAAAAATTTTTTTTGACAGAGAGGGAGAGAGAGAGAGAGAGAGAGAGAAAGAAAGCAGGGGAAAGGGGCAGAGGGAGAGAGAGAGAGAGAGACAGAGAGAGAGAGAGAGAGAGAATATCTTAAGCAAGCTCCATGCTCAGTGTGGAACCCACTGCAGGGCTCGATCCCTCGACCCTGGGATCATGACCTGAGACAAAATCAAGAATTGGATGCTCACCTGACTACCCGCGTTCCCCAAATTTTTCTTTTTTAAATAGACAAATTAGAGAAGAAGAGAAATAGAAAAGTCCAGCCTCCATCTGTGAGTGGAGGATGTAAAGAAGAGATTGGCAAAAATTTTTCAGAAGTCTTTCCCTTGAAAAGATAGTAGGAATTTCCCCCAAATGTGTCTGAACTCACTCCACTTCTGCAAGGTCCCTGGGACTCAAATTTGTCACTTTGGGAGCTGACAATTTCTTTAAGTGCCTCTAGGTAGAGATATGAATCAGATTAGCTTCGTGCCTTGGAACAATTCTCCTTGGGGCTATCCCCGTGTGCAAAAAGTACAACCAGATGTTAGCCAACAACTGCACTGCCATTTTTCCCCTTCCAGAATCTCTGTCAAGAAACACTGTAGAGGGGCGCCTGGGTGGCTTGGTCGGTTAAGCGTCTGACTTCGGCTCAGGTCATGATCTCACGGACCATGAGTTCGAGCCCCACGTTGGGCTCTGTGCTGACAGCTCAGAGCCTGGAGCCTGTTTCAGATTCTGTGTCTCCCTCTCTCTCTGCTCCTCCCCTGTTCATGCTCTGTCTCTCTCTGTCTCAAAAATAAATAAACGTTAAAAAAAAATTAAAAAAAAAAAAGAAACACTGTAGAGGTATGACTTTATAAATATTCTATGAATGAGATCCAGTAACAGAAACTGGTGTTTATTCACAAGGTATACTGGACTGCCAGTGAGAACATAAGGCTGCTGACACTGCTCATTTCAACCTTTCACTGAAAGATCACAAAATGTACCTAGGATATATATGCATTTTCTTTAACCCCTTTGAATGGAACAGGAAAGTCAATGAGGGAACAGATACATAAAGTTAGAGCTAAATGTGAGCTAGCCCGGTCCGACCCTACACTGGCAGTTTTGACCAATGTCACTCAGCTAGTTAGTGGAGAATAAGAAATGGAATTCAAGTCTCCACTTCCAATCCTACAGTCCTTACGTAAAGCCACACTCCCATCTGACAGCCAATAGGAGCTGGAGGTAAAGAAGAATAGTGAAGGATATGCCTGACCAAGAAAGAAGGAAGTCACAAATTGATTGCAGGTTTCCTTAAGAAACTCACGTTAAGGTATGTGTGTCTAAAACCTCATTTCTGCTATTCTGAAACAAAGGGAGTGCCAAAGATTGACCATCTCCCAAGCTTGTCATTTTTGCCTTGTCTTGTTTTCTGAGGGGGAAATTCTCAGACATGTGTCTATGTAAAAGTCCCTCAGGAATTCTAAATTTTTTGGCCTACATCTTATGTTTAACCATTTTTCAAGACCAGAGACAGCTATTCTAAGAAAGAGTCCTGAAAAGATTTGAAAAACATATAGACATTTCCTCTTTGATCTCCCAAATGGTTCTGCAATTCTCCAGCTGGCACTTGTCAGGCAATGCTTGAAGGTTTGCCAATGAGTGCAGGAAACTGGGCTTCCCTTCCTTATCCCAGGCTCTCCGCCCTCTTACCCCTTCCATGCACACATCATCATGGTCAATCCCACCTCTCTGCCTCCTTAGTTACCTTAAGACTCTGGTCAAATTCCTTTCTCCATTAAGTCTTCGTAAAACTTTCAGCCTTCACTACATCATCAAATTCATCACTGAATTTAAGCTTGTTGGATGTCACTCAGTGTTGGTACAGGTGCTTTAGTTTCCTACTAGATTTAAAGTTTCTCCAGTAGAGTCTAAGTCCCTTAAGGGCATGGTCATGCCATTGTTTTGTAGTTATCATACAGCTTTGCACAGAGTCAGAACTCAAAAGTAAACACTGATTGCTTTTATCCCTAATGCTTGGAGAATAGAAGTCATAAGGTAAACTTTTTGAGTATTTCCCATAACATATTAAGCAGGACACGTAGATTTACTTGTTATGAATGTACGGTATAGGATGTGTAGCCGTATCTGTGGTAGCTACTAACTAGATACCAGTAGCACATCCACATGCTCTTCCTACCCCAACTGTGACAGCCAAAAATGTTTCCAGACATTGCCAAAAGTTCCCTTGTGGGGTGGGGTAGTGAAAACCATCCCTGACTCAGAACTACTGAATATATTACCTTTACAGCCATAATAGAGGTACCAGTTACAAAGAATATATTGTAACCTTTCTGGATCTTTGTGGCTTAGAGAGATAGGATGTGGTTAAAAATATAGCTCAAACACAGCTCAAGCTCATTCTCACCCATGGACCCATCAAGGGCCATTTTTTATGTAGACTGTTTTAGGCAACTTATCTCCGAGGACAGCATACGGACTGAGCCACTTTTGTGTGTTAGTGCTTTCTGTGTAAATCTGACGTCTTAGCAATGTTTCTAAAGAGGTGCTGGAGAGACAGCTCTTTTTCTTTCAGCTCTTGAACATAGCAGCAATCTGACAAAAGAAAGTGCTTTGCTGAAAGAATATTCCTCCTTCCCTGAGCCTGAGAGATCCAGCTTGGAGTAAAATGGCATAGAAATTTGAACTCAGAGCCAAAAGAAAAGAGAAAAGAGTTATTCTATTAAAAAGGCATTTGAAATGACATAGCCTAGGTTTACACTAAATTCGTGTGCTGAAGCGGAATTGGTACGGAATTGGTATGGAAGCACCACTCCTGCCTGTTGGCTCCATTAAATAGTGTTATTGTCCCGTAGCAACTCCTGAGGGGTTGGGGGGAAGAAAGTCTGGCTCTTCTTAGAGGATCATTTGGTGAACTAGTAAAAAGACAAAAATGAGTATAAACACTTCCTGAGAAGGTAACAATTAATTCTAAAGATGGCAATTTATCACATGGCTGCATAGGGACACAGAAGACCCTGCGGTGTACTTTTTGGTGGCAATTCATTGCTGCGTCTGAAGTTCATTTGTCTTCCTTGTGCGCGCGCGCGCACACACGCGCGCGCGCGCGCGCGCACACACACACACACACACACACACACACACACACGAGTGAGGATGGAGACTTGGCAACAGGGAGAACAAAAGGAAAGGATACATGAGAACCCTGCTCAGGTTATTAATGGTGTGGATTCGAATTTCATGAATCTTAACATTCTGCTCTTGGCATGAGCAATCGATCATCTGAAATGCTACAATGCACTCAACAATTAGGGCAAACTCTAGACAAGGGGGACTGGCCATGTGTTTTAAGGTCAAACAGCTGGACAACGGGCAAGCACCCAGAGGAGCGGAAGGAAAGCATACAAGGAAAGCTCTGTTTTTTGTTTCTCTCCCCAATTCCTCCCTGTACCTGCATTTCAGTCCCTTTTGTCCCCATTTCCACCTCTCTCCAGTCAGGCTCCCAGAATTCACAAAGTACTTAGTTGTAAAGATAAGCATCTGTAATTATTCAGAAATATCTATCTGCATCTACCTATTTACCTAGGATATTTTCAACTATTACCACAAGGCTACTATATATAGACTATACTATATTTCTCTCTGATATGTGTGGACATATGTCCCAGGTCTCCTAGACTCCTTCTGTTTCCCTGAGATCCCAATATCTTCCCAAAGTGGCAGACAAGGGTGGATGGTATAGATATCGCTACATACAAATAGCTTTGAATTAAATTCCAAGATCACGGCTATTAGAGACAACCAGTGAATTCCTTACTTGAACACTTGAAAGGAAGAGAATCGACATCAACTGATATTCCAGGTATCTTGTTACACTCCACTCATCCTTCCATTGATCTATTATTCTTTTATTTAAAAAAAATACATTGGATGTGTGCCAAGGAAGGCAGTAATCTAAGTATCTGACCAAAAGAAGCCTAAAGTCTCTTAGGAGAAGCAGATGTAAAGAGACAATTATAATACAGAATTAATAGTAGGACAATGGTAAGTTCCATTACTATGTAAACACATGAAGAGGCACCTGTATCCAAATCTGAGCTTTTTTTGGGGGGGGGGGGGGGGGGGGAGAAAGAGCTGGGTTGTCAGCAGAGAGACCAGTGTGTCTATGGCATAAAAGAGGAAATTCATTTGAGGATTCATGCTGATAAGAGAGTCAGCATGACTAAAGCATTATGTTGAGGGGTGGGGTAATAGGAATTCCAACTGGAAAGAAGGCAGATGCTAGCATGAGTAGGCCATTCAAAGGAGATCACTTTTTTTACCCTGAAGTCAGTGGGATCCTTTGGAAGTTCTCAGCTAGGAGATAGCTTCCTCAGACAAGCTCTGCAAAAAGTTACCCTGGTCACACTGTGGGGACTACTGAGGATGGGCAGGAGTCTAGGATAACATCTATGAATCTACTAAGGTAACGACACAATGGCAGTGACAATGGAGAGGAGGGGCGGACTTAGTAGCTGTTAAATAGGTAAAAAGGGATGTCAAGTTGACTCATGTAAACTTCACGTCAATCCTATAAGGTAGATATTAAGACCCACTTTACAGATAGGTCTTAGCAAGGTTAAGTAACTTGCTTAGGATCACAGGATAATAAAGTAGCAGAGATGTCATAAAACCTTCAATGTCTACCTCCAAAGACCATTTTCTTCTCCCTTCTCACTTTACATATTTGGCCCCTTTAATCTTTCTTCATAAGTCTTTCCTTCAATTCCCTACTGAATTCTGTTGCTTCTTCCTGGCCTACCTCCAATTTGTCTACATCTTGAAAAATCCTATGGAAGCCAAAGATACAGTGCTCTTATTAATAATTCTGCTTATATATCATGTATTTTCACCATTTTCAAGCCCCTTTTTATTACTTGGGAATTTCTGCATGAAAATCACATTGTATTTCTTGAGAAACTTGTCTGCTCCAACTGTTCATTTCTCCAAGGAGACTTACACACCACCCACCTTTTCTATCCCAAAGCATAATGATGTTGAAGGAGAAGGAATGGTAAGTATGATTAACATACTACGAGGCAGTAATGATCTGTTTCTGGAATTAGTTGGGTAGTGAGATTTTTTTTTTTGTTGTTCTTTTAAGGCTTCTGGAGGATGTAGGAAGAATAAAAATAAAATTTATCTGCAAGATGTTTCTAAATGGAATGCATTTATGACATTCTTATAGGGCTTATTTGCAGCTCTTTAAAAATAATTGACTATCTAATTAGAGAGATAGATCACATCGATATAGAACACATATACAGATAAATACTGTTTTTTATGGCCTCCACTATCATAGATATAGAAACATACAGAGTGAAACTCACTCAATATTTTAACTCTTGAGTTTTCTGTGTCTACACATATTTTCCAAAATGGGGTTTCAAACATGCTTGAAAAACTCCTTACTTTTACCATTTATCTATCTTAATATAATTTTGATTGTCTTAAGAAAGAAATGTCCCATGGTATGTACACACACACACACACACACACACACACAGAACACAATTCTGAAGAATTCTTTCTCTCTACCTGGTTGAAATACTCGAATGATACTGAGAAGAATATAATGGGTTTAATCCTCTTTTTTTTTTTTTTTTTTTTATTTATTGTTGGGACAGAGAGAGACAGAGCATGAATGGGGGAGGGGCAGAGAGAGAGGGAGACACAGAATCGGAAACAGGCTCCAGGCTCCGAGCCATCAGCCCAGAGCCTGACGCGGGGCTCGAACTCACGGACCGCGAGATCGTGACCTGGCTGAAGTCGGACGCTTAACCGACTGCGCCACCCAGGCGCCCCTAATCCTCTTTACTTTAGGTAACTCATTTATGGTTCATTTATATCAGCTTGAAGTATCTCAATGGGAAGGAAGACTTAGAAATGGACTAGGAATCTAACTGATGAGTCAATATGGACTCTCATAGCAGCACAGATGGGTTTTCTGGAGGCTCTGGGGTTAAACAGCAAGACCAACCACTGCCTGTTTAAAACATGGTGAAGGTCCTTAAACTCCTTACCTAATCTACCTGTCTGAGAAATATGAAGAGGTGCCTATATAAAGTATGCATAGATGTTCATCATTACAAGTAAACCACTTAGAGAGGCCCTGAGATAAAGGCACCAACTCTGGGTTAGCTCAGTGAGACAAAGTGGCAGAGAAGGTAGGTAACTCACCAAAGACACAGTATTTGAACTGAGTCTTGAGGAGTTACTACTTTACAGGCAAAGAGGGTCGATAAGAGAGAACAATAATGATAATAATAACTAACATTTACTGAGTGCTTACTATGTACCAGGCACTAGCCAAAGTTTTGAAATATATAAACTCATTTTTATCCTCAATAACCTTATGGAAATGTTGGTATCTGTATTATCTTCATTTTACAGATGAATAAACATGGTTTTGCGCACGTTACATGTTTCTGAGTAGAAAGAACAACATTTGTAAAAGTATAGCAGGGTATGACTAGAATGCTGGGTACAAATGAGAAATATTAGTAGATAAGAAAGGAAAAAGAAGCAGGGGTGGGAGTCTATAAAGCCTTGTAAGTATGATTCTACTTGGAAGGTGACACTGGAATTTATGTAACTGTGATTTTCTCTGCAATACATATGTATTACTTATTTAGAAAGGAAAATCAGTGTAAGTATAAACAACTTTGGGAATTTGAGCATGAGGGATAGAAACAGTGTTCTCATATGAAGACAGTAGGTAGTTGATGAAAGGGGTAGGAAGCAGATTCATAGAAGGCACTTTCACTATTTAGATTTTGCTTTTAAGATGGGAAAGTCCTGGATATATTTACAGACCAAAGGAATGATATTAATGACACCGTTGGAAAATGAAGGCAATAAAATGATGTCAAAAAGCTTGGGAAGAAGCCAGGGTGGAAGGATGATGGGCACAAGATTCTGAATAAGGGGATGAAGGGGTTCTCCTAAAGTGAGCACTGATCTAGGCAGACTTAGAGGCACAGGAATTCAAAGAAACTCATGATTGCTGAATATGCTGAATATGGCTGCTAAATCTCTGAAACTTTAGCAGTTCAGGGCAATGCAGGGCAAGGCCATCAAGCCGGGTTATTGCAGAGGGGAGGGTGTCTTATTGCCATCCTAGCTGAAGCCACTATCTCTCTTACCTGAACTGTTGCAATAGTCACATAACAGGTATTTATGCCTTGTCTCTTGTTCATCTTTTCCAACATGGTGGCATGAGTGATCTTTAAAAAGCATAAATCACCTCATGCCACTCCACTATTTAAGACATTTTAATAGTTGCCAATGAACTTTAACAAAATAATTCCTTTTTATGGTGTATGGGCCCTTTATGATTAAGGCCCCGTCCACCTCTCATACAAGATCTTCGTTACTTATCTTCTTTCAAACTCACGCAACAAACTCACTCAACTAAGGGCCTTCACATTCCCTATGTCATTCTTCCTCCAGATTTTACATGTCTGAGTCTTCTAGTCACTTATGTTTCAGATTATGTCTCCTCTTTAGAAAGACTGTCCTTAAAGTAGCTACCCATCCATCACCAACCCTCTGTGATGTCTCCTTGCTTTATTTTCTTGACAGCATTTGTCAGTGAATACTATAGTCTCTTGTTTTATTCATTGGCAGTCTCCATTCCTGCTCTTAAAATGTACGTTCCATAAGACTAGAATAACAATTACAATTGTTGCAACTTCAGAGTCTATAAGAGTGTTTGATCCATGGCAGGAATCACCTTACCCTCTCCACTCATGTTGGTTGGATGGGTGAGCTGAGAGGCTGGGCCTGTGAAACACAGTCCAATTTTTTGGATTCTGAGCCAAACCCTTAATCTTATAGGCAAAGGTCTGATGGTCTAAGAGGCTATGGTTCAAGATAGGGACAATTAAGAAATTGTATCAGTGAGCCCTGGTGAGAAAACAAAACCAACATAAGAAAAGGCACTACAGTAGCGTGAGCACCTTAAACCTAGTGATGAGCCATCATAATCTTCTAGAAAGTCCAGGGAGCATTATTCGCAAAAGCTGTATTATTGAGAGACACTTATAATGTAAAATACAAACATTTTACACACTCAGAATTAAATTGTATTGCTTTCTTCTGATTTTCTAAAAAGATAAAGTGTAAGGTAATAAAACAAAAGCTTTGACTTCCCACCAAGTCTCTCTCTGATCTTTATTCCTTAAAGTTTCTGGATGATCTTACTACAAACGTAGTTTTAAACACAGAAGGTAGAGGCGCCTGGGTGGCTCAGTCAGTTGAGTGTCCGACTTCAGCTTATGTCATGATCTCATGGCTCGTGGGTTCGAGCCCCGCGTCAGGCTCTGTGCCGACAGCTCAGAGCCTGGAGCCTATTTTGGATTCTGTGTCTCCCTCTCTCTGTGCCCCTCCCCCACTCATGCTCTGTCTCTCTCTGTCTCAAAAATAAATATAAAAATTAGAAAAAAATAAAACACAGAAGGCATATTGAGATTTGAGTCTCGGAGGGAAATTTGAAAGAATCAACATGTTGCTGAGGGGCCAATACAATTTTTAAGTTATTTGAACCATGTGCCTGTTTCTGTTAGTGATGGTGTTGGGGACATCTCCAACAAAAAAGGCAGAAAAATAAGAGTTCCTTTTAGAGTCAGCATGGGAGTCAAAGCCATGTGTGCTTTTAAGGACTAGGACCTGGGGCCTTTCTAAGGAAGAGATTGGATAGCTGACAGGTGCCCTTTGCTAGTTCTAACACTTCTTCAAAGCAGTACTCTTGTTACCAACAGAAGATATCATTGATATACACTAAATGGTGAATCCTACTCAAAGGAAATAAACCATTTCCCCATATCAAGAGGAATCTTTAAGAAAGCCTTGCCTTCTAAATGACCTAAGATAGCATTTAAATGCAACATAGGAAATTGAATTCTCCATGCCATTTAAGAAGGAAGGAATCATCTGGGTGAAAAATTACTGTAAGCTAAGTTTGGAAGCAAAGACTATGAAAACCAGTATTCACGGATTTGAGTCTCAGAGGAAAAGGTTTGGGGAGAGGTGACTGTTATTATTACTAATAATCAGAACAATGATAATAAATGAATTTAATCCTAAAGCAGGAGGTATAATTGACAGTGTAGGCATGCAAGTCTTATAATTACCCGAGTCTCAGCTGTGCCTGGGCAGTGAGAGTGGGAAGAACTGGAGAAAGGAATTACAATTAAAAAGAAATTGACATATATGAATTGAATCAGGCACATTATCTCCAGCTTCTGGTTCAGAGTTTGTATTATAAAATTAAATAGAGAGGCTAATTATACTGCAGGAAAACTTCCTCTGAACTCCACAGTTTCCATCAGGCAAGAAGAAATGCCAAACAAGGAATGAGAAAATAGGAAGAAGAATCAGAAGTTTTCAAATTACTGATTTCTGATTACAAGTGTTCCACTGAGAAAACAAGTAACTGAAAAATGGGATAGCTGTCAAGCCTGGAAACCCAGACACAGACACATACTAAATGTTTTCCTGATATTACAATACGTGACAGTTTTCATGACATTGGTGACATGACATCCATGACAATTAGAGTATTGTGATCTGTTCAATGTGAATAGTCACCTGTTAGCAAACGTAGTTCAGTATACTGTGCAAAATTGTGATAAACACAGTATGTTGATGTCTTTCCAACAATCTTTACATATGTGTCTTTGAGGCTCTGCCCTAAATTACTTGTGCCTCTGATTTTCATTTAAGAAACATGTGCTTTGGGCATGCTACAGAGACAGTAATCAAGAGTATTCAGAACTGGGGGACATGAAGCCTATTCCACATGGTCATGCCATTCACTCCAGTTTTGGAAAATTCTATTCGGTCAGTCCTATACCACTTTGTTACAATAATGGGATGGTGCTTCATTCTGTGGGAAACCTTTTGAGTGGGCTTCTATTAGCCATTCAAGTACGGGCATTAACTGGGTCACCTAACATGGTCAGATCTGGTGTATTTCCAGACTTTAGAGCCAAACTGTAGACCAAAGACTGAGAAACATGATGCAGGATGATCCCTACTGCAGGGCTTTAACACAGGCTCTTCTTTTTGCTTGGAATACTCTCCCTTCTCCTCCTCTTTGGTCTCACCAACTTGTCATCCTAAATGGCATAGTTCCTGTACTGCATCCTCAAGAAAATCTTTCCAGATCAGAAAATAAGCTCAGGTCCCTTTATGCTTTTTAGCATCCTGTCCTCCATCATACCTGTCAAGACTGCGATGAAATAATTGTGAAATTGGTTTTGTTTTATGGCTTCTTCCCATGACGTAATTCTATGAAGACAGGCAGCATACATCTGTCTTATTCAGTCTTTCATCTCAATCTAGATTCTTCTACACAGTACACAGTAGCCAGTAAATATTTATTAAGCAATTAATCTTCCTTTTTCAATTCCCTACCACCATCTTGAATTCAAATTAAATACTAGAAAAAAGAAAAGAAAAAAAAAAGACTACAAAGACCCCTTTTGCAAATGCCACCTCTGCCTTACAAGAGGTTTGCCAGAATTTCCACAGTCCTTTAGGGGGGAAAAAGAAACACTTCCACCTACCACCTGGGTCTCTCTCTCCTCAAGGAGTTTTGGAGAAGGCTGGGAGATCTGGCGGAGGCCTTGTTCAATTGTAAAATCATTCCCTCAGCCTCATTTATTGAGCTCTTTGGGACACAACATGATTTAATAGCGCCAGACATGACAAAGCCATCTCTGATATTTTCTAACATAATCGCCTTTCATTGTACATTGCAAAGGAAAATGTCTCTTGAATTTAAAAAGAATGCTGAGATAGGAAAATGTTCACAAGAGAAGAAAGAGGAAGCTCTCTTAAAAACTAACATGGTGAAGAGGAAAACAGAAGAATGTAGCTCACTGAAAATGAGGGTGGGGGAGAGAGAGAAACACACCTTAATTCCCCTCTGATCAATGACATGACTGGCACTGTTTTATGTGATTTATATTTCCCTGTAATTACTATGCACATAATCACAACATACCAAAGATTAGTGTTCTAAGACATTTACTGCAAATCTCAAAAAAAAAACACCTATCTAAAAAAAAAAAATAAATTAAAAAATAAAATAAAATAAAATAAAATAAAATAAAATAAAATAAAAAAAAAACATGAATCTCCCTGTAGCTATTAGAGTCAAAAGCACATTTTATAGGAACTTTCTGTATGGCTGTATGGTACTTTCTCTATGGCTTTGGAAGTGAATTTTGTTATTTATCCCCTTCTTCAAATATTTTGATCTACTTCAGAGCCTCCAGAAATCTTTGTTTTCTGGTTGGAAATGTTGATAGAAATGATTCGCTGTAGAAATGGCCTTGGGAGTATCCTCACCACCTACACTCAAATTTCCCCTGAAACCTCCTATTTGTGATTTTTTTCATTCTGGCCTTCAATCATCTCTCCTCCAATGAATGTAAACCTTTGGCTCATACTTAGTGTAATTACTTAATCAAAACCTATTTCTAGTATATATATACATCCCCATAATAGCCATGACATTAATTCACTGATTTTTTTGGAGCCCTATCTGTGTTCTTAGAATGAATTACTCCTCATGAGGGGCAGAAAATATGTGGGGGTAATTCTGCAGCACCTATTAACTAGCACATGTGAAGTGAAGCTAATCAATATGTTACAGTGCTAACTAATACTGATGGAAACTGAGAGCCAAGAGAACAGACTTTATTGCCAAACACTGTATGATGAAACTCAATGGCATGCCAACACACTGACTTATGTTTCATAGCATAACAATTCTGAAGTGACGATTCCAATCCTTGTCCCTCTGAAAAATATACACATCTGACATGTAGAAGACTGAGCTATGCCCATTTCTGGGTGCAAAATATTCCAAGTGTGTGTGTGTATACACACACACACACACACACACACACACACACACACGTATATATAATAATTTAATTCATATTCTCTCTGAGGTGGCCAGGTAATGAGTATTAGAATGAAAGTAAAAAAAAACAAAATACACAAAAATAGACGCCCTAAGGAAACACAAAAATATTCAAAGTTTTGCCTCAGTATACAGAAGGAGTTGATAGTATAATTCTTACCAGAATTTTGCATTGATAGTAAGTTTTACTATATAATACCACTAATAATAAATATGAAATATAAAAGTGTTATATATAAAATATGTAATATGTATTTATTATATATAAATATTTTATAAATATATAAAATACATTTATGAAATATTATAATACTCAAGGCTCCACTACACCATTTATTACCTTCCAAACTCCATACTTTTCTGACAGTATCGTTGTTCCTTGTGTGTATTTCATATATACTTAGTTATAGCTGAATTGAACAAATTATACCCAAATCAGGGTGCCAATGTAGGGCAGCTAACGGGCGAGTAACAACAGTGCTACAAGAGCACAAAGCTCAGGGGGAGGCAGAAGGCAGTTCTGGAGATCCCAGCTATAAGTGCCAACTTGAGGTCTGTTGATAAGAGGTTGAGATTCAGAGAAAAAAAACAAAACACAAATAACAACAGAAGAAAACCAGGTGCATGCTAGGAATCAGACATCACACTGTTATTGCAACAACTGTAACACTGAATGCCTGAAGACATTGGACAAATGCTTTCAGATTTATTAGTGAAGATGATTTCTAACCTATAAGCTTCTCCCACAGAGAGTATTAAGTAGGGGTAAGAATGGATAAGACATTCTTCAGATAGACAAAATCTCAATGGTTGTACTTTTCACCTGTCCTTTCTCAGAAGGCTATTGGAAGACGCACATCTTTAGAATGAGTGAGCAAACTAAGACAAAACTTGAGGTTTAACATAAAAGTGAAGCCCAGGGATTTCCCAGAATGAGAAGCAAGGAAGATCCAAGATGACAGCTGTAAGGCTCAAGACATATCAGACTGGAGACAGAAAGAAGACTGTCAAGGATTTTGCCAAGAAAAAAGTATTAATGATAGATTACCTGTGTGGTATTTGTTTGTTGTTTTTATCGAAGAATAATTGACATACAATATTGTATTAGTTTCCAATGTACCACATAGTGATTTAACATTTATGTCCATCACAAAATTATCACCACAGTAAGTGTAGTTACCATTTGCCACCAAAGAAAGTTGTTACAATATTATTGACTATATTCCCTAGGCTACATTACATCCCTGTGCCTTATTTATTTTATGACTGGGAGACTGTGCCCCTCAATCCCCCTTCACCTATTTTGCCCACCCTCCCATCCCTCCCCTCAGGCAACCATTAGTTTTTTCTATGATTCTATGAATCTTGTTTTAGATTCTATACATAAGTAAAGGCATATAGCATTTATCTTTTTCGGACTTATTTCACTTTTGCATAATACCCTCTAGCACTATCCAAGTTGTTGCAAATTTAAGATTTCATTCTTTTTTATGGTTAAGTAATATTCTTATTTATATATGTACATAAAGAAAATATGCACACTTGGGTTGCTTCTATATCTTGGGTACTGTAAATAACACTGTGATAGGAGTGCATTTGTCTTTTCTTGAGATAAAGAAAATTTTTGTTTTCTTGAGATAAATACCTAAACGTGGAATTGTTAGACCACTGTTTTATACTATACCCAAAACTAAACTCAATGAATTAAAGACTTAAATATAAGACTGAAAACCATAAAATTCCTAGATGTAAATGGGCAGTAAGTCTTTGACATGGGTCTTAGTGATTTTTTTCTGGATCTGCTTCGTCAGGCAAGGACAATAAAAGCAAAAATGAACAAAGTAGGCTACATCACACTAAAAGGCTTTTGCACAGTGAAGGAACATCGACACAATGAAAAGGTAACCTAGTGAATGGGAGAAGATATTTACAGATGATATTTCCAATAAAGAACTACCATCTACAATATACAAAGAACTCATAAAATTCAATATAAAACAATCTCATAAACAATCTCATTAAAAAATGGGCAGAGGACCCAAGCAGACATTTTTTACAAGAAGATATACAGATGGCCAACAGGCACACAAAAAGAGGCTCAACATCACTAAGGATCAGGGAAATGTAAAACAAAATCACAATCAGGTGTCAATTCACACCTGTCAGAATGGCTAATATCAACAAGAAAGAAATAATAAGTGTTGGAGAGGATGTGGAGACAAGGCAATCCTTGTGTGCTGTTGGTAGGGATGTAAATCAGTGCAGTCCCTATGGGAAACAGAATAGAGGTTCCTCAACAAATTAAAAATAGAATTATCATACCAGCCAGAAATTCCACTTCTAGGTATTTACTTGAAGAAAACAAAAACACTACCTGCATGTTTATATTGAGAGAAGTTTTATAGCTATGTTGGCTACAACACTGATAAGTCGTTAGAAAAATAAGTTATGAGATGATGAGGGTATTTATTAACAGAGTTGCAGAAGAAAGGAAATATCGTAACAGTAGGATGTTATGTCAGGAGCAGGCATTTATTCCATTTTTTTTTCACTGCTTGTACCTTCAGTTCCTAGAATAGCACCTGGAATATTCTAAGCACCCAGTGAACATTTGTGGAATAAATGAGTACATGTATGATTTTACATTTTTCTCAATAAATGAAAGTCATAAAAATGTAAACTCATAACACTGATTCAATCAAAATGTGACAGAATGTTATTGGCAAATTGAAGGTGAGGAAATGTGTATGAGTTGGAAGACGGAGGGGGTGAGAAAATGCAATTCTTTTATTCCAGAGTCATAAGATATTAGCTAATATGTAAAACTGAAAAAGTCAAGAAATAGAAGCATATCATTAGACATACAGAGGAAAATATCCAAAAAAGCAACTAAGAGGGTTTCCAGTGTGGAGTAGGACCATGAGGCACAGGGAGATGTGGAAAGAGACTGCTGTGCTTCTGCTGTTGCTTGCTTGTTTTCTTTTAGGTTTCTAGACACTGTCCTCCCCCTCCACTCCATTGAAGTATAGTTGACATACAATATTATATTAGTTTCAAGTATACAACATAGTATTATCAACATTTATATATATTACAAAGTGATCACCATTATAAATGGAGCTACCATTGGTCTAGATACTTTCTTAACTTGGGTTTCTCAGGAAACAGACTCTGAGAGCTAGTTCTGTGTGGGGAAGTTCTGGGAGGAATGCTGTCCAAGTCTAGAGCCAGGGAGGAGGTGAACTTCAAAGCAGTCACAACAAAGACCTAAGCTGACCTCAACACTCACATGGGGCTTCTCTAGCTGGAAGGCCCTTCCCAGTTGTGCAGACTTGAACAAACAGCTGGATCCTTTATATATCCTCTCAGCCCCATCCACTACTCACTGGATATGGGCACATCCACTGGAAGGGGCTTGACTTTGGGCAAAGCGGCTTCTTTAGTCAAGGACAGCTCCAGTGAAGGAATCAGCTGATAGCCACCAGCTGGCACTCCTAGTGGTCGAAGTAACTATGCCTCTGCTCCAGAGTAATGGTGTCTCTGCACTAAAGTAATGGAATACTGGGTGCTGGGCAAGGTTTTGAGCTATGCAGAGGTATTATTTTGATAAATGTTAAAAACTTCAAATTAATACATGCTTATTGTTTACATTTAAAAAGGTGGGCGTACAATCTGCCCCCGGACATACAGATTTTAATGATGAAATCAGAACCTAAAACCAGATTGGCCCATCTCTAAATCTCAACTAGTTGTGTGGGATTGAATAACCGAACCATCTCTGAGATTCTTCCCATATAAACATTCCATGAAACTAAAATCTCAAGGCAATAAGCAAAATCTTTGCAATAACTATTGTAAACTTAGTCCTTGAGAGGAAAATATGTTTCAGATGCAATCATTTTATTATAACGTGGTTTACTATTGCCATCTTTGCTAGCCAACAAAGACACTGTCTAAATTTGAAACTTGTCTGTTTTGAGTAGACATTAAAGACCTTATTTTTAGAACTGACCTGTTTAAATATAGGTGGCTGCTGTCTTCTGCGTCTATACCTGTAATAGCAGATCAGTATGCTAACTTTCTGTAGAACACCTGAACTCAAAATGAGCTCATATTTAGAAAATATTTAAGAGCCTTACCAGATTGTGCATGAAGGCCGAAAGATACTCATTCTTTGTTTCTCCAAAGCCTGGACTCTTCAGGTGCCCAATGTTTGTGTAATAGATTATTTGCCCCACGAGAAAAGAGGCGTTTTGTCTGTTTTGGATTTCTGCAGCCCAAGTGCCTAGAATAGTAGCTAGCCCATACTAGGTACTTAATTTACTCAAACATTTGTTAATTGAATACAAAATCCAACTTTTGAAGTTGCGTTTGGCACTGCAGCTACACATTCCATATTCTCATAAAGTCAACTCTGGAAATACAGCGTTCTCTAAATCAGATTATAGTACTTTCGGTTTGTGTTAATGAATTTGCCACTTTATCAGTAGACACATGTGTGGTGATAATGCTTTTACTATGGTCCCATCTTTTCAACAAGAACCACCGTTCTGTAGTCCTCTTAAATAGCAGAGCCGGAAATTACTTGGCAATCACCTTTTCTTTGAATGAGAAACAGGGCAGAATCAGAAACACAATACCTACATAGAGAGAATTATTTTTTTAAAAAAGTAATCCTTTCAAAACTTGAAATCAACTAGGATATGGAGGCAATTATATTACAGGAGTTACAGAGCAATGAAATTATTCTGTCCAGTCTTTTGCATAAGTGGTCAGGAATAACATTTGCATATGTTATATCATATTGATTCTTGTAGACAGAGACTCAATAAAGACAAAAGAACACATGCAAAAATAAATGCCTAGGAGGGAAGATACAGAAGACACAGATGGAGGCATCTATTATATTCGGCTTTACAATAAAACAACAAAAATAATAAAGCAAACAAAACCAAAAGTAAACAGCAACAACAGCAAAACCCCATCCAGGTCAGTTCCCTTTAGTGTAAAGTGTCTATTTCTACCTTGTCCTTGCTCATTTCTCCCACATGAAATCTGCTTTGAAATGTCATTCCCCCCCCCTTGCCAAACAGAATAGATAGGGCAGTAAGAAACTAATAATGATAATAATAATAATGAGAAATGGCCTCAGAGATATATTTCACGTTTCTTTCTTTCTCCTTGTCTTTCTTCAGAGGAATAGCTTCCCAGCCAGTGGGGCATTAATCATCAGAACAGCAGCTCCGAGATAAAGCCTGGGTGAAATTTCATTGTGCATTATAGTGTGAGTTGTGGGTGCATGAATATGTGTCTCTCTCAGTATCGGGAAGGAGAAAGTGAAGAGGCAAAGGAGAAAAATCTGTCATTTTATATACTCATACTGCTCAAGATGGTCAGGACTGGTTCCCCATTGTTACTGCGGATTAAAATCATTCATGTCCTTCTGCTTTCATCAGAGGTCACCTCTCAGAAAGTGGGATAAATATTATGACAAGTTAAATTCTAACTACTTTTTTTTTTAACCCATCTGCCTTGGGGCATGTACCAGAGTAAGGGACAGGAGGAGGGGACTGTGGAACCAGGAGCAGGACTGTCTGATGGTATATGTTTTTCCTTGTTAATCCTCAATTGGGTATCCGTTCCCTCACTTACATAATGCTTTGGGTTAGCAATTCCTGTTTTGAAGATCCCTGAATGAAGTGTGGGGAGACTGTCTGGGAGAGACGGCTAAACAGAGGCTACAACTGCTCAGCAAGGAGCTGTAAATACCTACTAGATCCCTGCTCCCCAAAGTGAGGTCCACACCCTGCAACACGACAGCATCTGGGAGCTAGCTACAAATGCATCATCTCAGGCCCCACCCCAGAATGGAGTCACGATTTGTGCTTTAAAAAGGTCACCAGGTGACTTGTGTACACAAAACAGTTTATGAAGCACTCTTCTAGCCAATACATGCAAACACATGAGCATCCTCTCCCTCCCTTTCTTTTTTAATTTTTATTTATTTATTTTGAGAGAGAGATAATACAGAGGTGGAGAGAGAGAGAGAGAGAGAGAGAGAGAGAGAGAGAGATTGGGAGAGAATCCCAAGCAGGCTCCATGTTGTCAGTGCAGAGCCCAATGCAGAGCTGGAACTCACAAAACGTGAGATGATGACCTGAGCCAAAAGCAAGATTCAGATGCTTAACTGACCGAGCTACCCAGGCGCTGCCTACTTTCTTTCTTATGCAGACACATACCCACACAGACACACACCCACACAGACACACACACACAGACACACACACAGTTGGGATGAGAGATAGAAGAGGCTGCATTATGTACACAAGTCAATCAAATTTCCATCAAGTAATTCTCTCAGTGACTGCTAGCCACCACAGATATGGTGTGCATGTATTTCCCCAGCCATCTCATCCCTGCATGATGAGAAAACCAAGGAGAACCTTGCATTCTCCATTTAGCTAACAGAACTAGCTCTCTAGACAACCCAAGGCATTAATTAGATGGTTTCAAAAGGCAGGGCTGTCATAACAGCTTCAGTGTGTTTCTAATTTTTACAATCATTCAAACATGCACCAGAAAGGTATGAAAGCACATCCCAGCCCTCCTACTGCCTTGTCAAAGACAGAATGGAAATATCCATCTTGAAAGCTAGCTAGCAATGACTGCTATTTGAACCTCAGTTTAAATAAGAATCATTGATTCTTTCTGATGACTCAAGAGACATTAAGTAGTTTATCTTCTACATAGAGGTGGTCATTGTGGAATTCCTTCTGAAAGTTTTCAGCAAAGAAGAGGGAAATGAAAAGCATCATTATTTGTATCGTGATTTTAACTATATCAAAGATATTCTATTAATTTCTCTCAACCTTAGCCATCCAATCCATGAAATGGGCAGGTGGTTCTTAAGCAACATAATTACAGAGTATTTATGCTTATTATCTCCTCTCCTTTCTTCAACTTTCCTTGTCTTTCCTCCAGTTCATTTATCCAGCCACCAGCTGTTACAGTATGTGCAAGGCACCACATTAGATACTGTTGAAGATATTGGAAAAAAATGTGAATCTACTCTTAATGCTTGTTAAATGAGGAAAGAAAGTGTTTTCCTTTGATAAACATTACTGAGCCCTTTTTTGTGGCAGGTGCCATGCCAGGACCTCAATGCTGAGTGATGAGCTGCATAATGCTCTTGCTCTCAGTGTAGTGGTTTCTCATAGTATCTTCCATCAATGTTCTTTCAAAAGATTCTGAAGACAGGTGACTGTGGAGCCAGCGGTGTCATAGGGTCATGATCAGGGATAAGTGGGTTCATATAACATACTCAGCCATAAGACAAAAACAAAAGAGCTAACAAAAGCAGGTCGAAGATTCCCACCGACCTACACACACACATACAACCAGATAAATGAACCTCAAGTAAATTTTCTCTCCATACCAATGAATAGAAGCAGTGGGTCATTAGAAATAATTGTTATTTACCTATATTTAAAGGTAGGTTTTAGGAGAATTAAGAATTAAGTAATTTGGAAAAATAAGAAGGAGAAGAAATTGGAGAGGCAAAATGGGTAACATTATATTTCCAAAAGTGTTCTGAAAACTCTGAGCATTAGAAGAAGCCCTTGTTATTATGACAACAAATAAGCCCTAAGGAAAGAGAATTTAAGACCAGAAGTGAATAATATGTGCACCAGATACAAGGGGACCTTCCTGGGACTCATTATTATTAAGGCAAAAATTTAAGAGCAGCAAAACCACTGCTAATGACCACTGTCACTGATGAGCCCCATCAAGGAGGGGACCTGTCGGGGGTAAGGTGCTTGGAAGTGAGATCCAGCCTGTAAGTATTAAGAGGTGTGTGTATTCCCTGAGAAGGCGCTGGTAGATTTGTATGTTTTGACTAATACCGACTGAGGGTTTACCTATGCTGCAGAGCTCTAACAGTGTCTGAGACAAAGATCCTGCCATCCAGGAACTCACATACCATGAAGTAGAGACAATAAACAAATAAATATGTGGCATAATGTCAGGTATAAATAACTGCTATGGCAGACAACAAAGTACCAGGTAGTAGAGAGTGTTCTTTTATAGAAGACGGTCAAGGAGGTCCTCTCTGTTAAGGTACCAAATAGGCAGAAACTTGGATGAAGTAAGGAGTGAGTCATGCAAATACCTTGGAAGAGCTGCTTCAAGCAGAGAAAATGACCAGTGAAAAGATACAGAGGTGCTTGATACGTTCAAGCTGGGCTGGCACTAATGACGTATTCATCTAAGGTATAACATTTAGGGGTGCCACCCCAAATCACTTATTCAAGACACATGGTATTATATTGCAATATTTTGGAGTCAATATCAATGCAAACAATTTTCCATAAGCAAAATATCAACATTTTAAATACAGACAAGATCCAACTCTGCAACTGTACAACCCTTCTCGCCTCTTCTTTATCTGGGCCCTATGTTCAAGGAAGATCAAGAAGACCTATGTACCTGAAGCAGTGTGGCAGAAAAGAAGGCCAGAGAGCAAGGAGGAAATCCATACATCACACAGTAAGGATTTTGGCTTCAGACTTAGCCATGTAGTATGTTGGGTGATTGGCAAAACCACCTGGAGCTTTAGAAACGTTGAGGGTCCTCTACAGTGAGTAGTCAAGAGCTGACCCCACTTTTCTCCTGGTTGTTCAAAATAAGAACCATCACTTTATCAGCAGGTCTGGTGAACTTTCTATCCTAGAAATATTACATCCTAATTAGAATGGCATCTCTACAACTTCTCACAATTTGTAGGTTTCCTGCCTGTCTATGATAAGGACCTTCTCCTAGGACCCTATAAGGGACTAACCTCAGCTTTGGGAAGTACTGATCCCATCCACTAAAACTAAAGTATTAAAGAGGGGACCAAAAGAAATGACACTGTATTCTCTTCCCTGGCCTACTTGTACTATCAACATATAGGTCTTTAAGAGGTAGGTAAACCCACCAAGCGTGCTCGCTCGCGCGCTCTCTCTCTCTCTCTCTCTCTCTCTCTCTTTTTCCCATGAGAATGATGTAATCCCTGAGAGAAATTATCACTGGAGTCTTACCAGCTAATGAGAAAATTAGAGTCCAATTCCCTCCCCCCTCAAACTATTCTTTGAGAGGGGAAAAGAAAGTACCTGCATGAGGGTAAGGAGAAGACAGAAGATATTTCTTGGCTGGCAGCTTAAGTCTAATTAGACTGACAAATCTTCAGCGCCTTCCCCAGTTATAAGGCTTGGCAGGAAAGGAACGAGCCCTGGAGCCGCACATTATGTAAGGCTGTTAATCAATATTAGTTGAGCCCTAATCCTAAAAATAAACTTCCCCTGGAGGTTTTGTTGTCTAGTGGTAAAAGTGAGGGCTTGGAAACTGTGTAGACTACTGTCTCACTTCTGTCAAGCCGGTGGCAGAAAGAAAAAGGTGGAGGGGCCCTGAGGGGTAATTCCTTAGGCAAGTGCAACCATTCCTGATACCACGTGATCTACCTCCCATTATAAAGCATGATATTTAGGATGAGGTAAATAGACTTATCTTGTATCCCAATCTAAGACAGTTTGGTTACTCGAAGAACCTTGAGAAAATTTGGCGTTCTAGCCAAAATCTCAAAATGCCATTGATAACTGTATTCTGTAAATGTGTGGGTCATGTGTTTTGTTGAATCATATAAAATTCCTGATACTTGACCATTTCAATCTATAAAAATGGCAATTTCATACACTTTGCCCTAATAGAACACTTTGATGTAATAACCATTCAGCAAAGCCAATTCCTACATCAGAAAATGAAAGACTTTTCTACAGAAATCTCTTCTAATTGAGGAGTTGAGGGCTCTGGTTCAATCTGGGACATTCAAAGGAAATCCTGGGTTATTATGGGGTTGTATAGGTCTAGACAAAATTGTTCTCCTGTACTGGGGAAAATTAAAAAGGGAAACTGTTTAAAATGGAACCAGGAGGCCAAGCTCTACCACTCTTGGTCAATTTCAGGTCCAACAAGAAGAGAGGGACCTGGTAAGTTGATAATACATTAGCTACTACTGTACTCTCCCAGCAGGAGTTAAGAAAGCTTTTCTCCTCCCCTGGTAACAGCCCAGCAAATGAGAGACCTCCACAATTCAGCCAATGAACAGCCACTAAACTTTGAACTCCCAGTTCACTCCAACACACTTACTGTTTATGATACCCTTCCCAACTCCCTTCTTTTCTCTATGAGACCTGTCCTCTCCTGTGTTTCCCAGACATGCCTATGGTTTTCCTATAGCTTGCTTGTCCCAAATTGTAATTCTCTGCTATTCCCAAATTAACCCATTTTTGCTGGTAAAATAACTGAGTTTTATTTTTAAAGTTAACATGCTTATATAACCAATCATACAGGACATCTAAGCCTTATGGGGATCTGTGAGTTCTGGGAGAGCCTCTTGGTTTGAAGTGGTTTCCTTAAGTCTAGGATTTAGTGAAATCCTAGGATTTAGGATTTAGTGAAAACTTATGGGTAGGTCATGGCCTAAGTTCTTTTCATGCATAGTCATATTTATTACTCACCACAATAGGAAAAGTACTGTTATTGTTATACCCATTTTACAGATAATGAAACCAAGGCTTAAAGAGGCCAGTCAACCTGCCCAGAGATACACAGCTAAGTAACTAGAAAAACTTGGAATCCAGCTCAGAAATTCTTACTCTAGAGTACACCCACTTCCCTCAAATATATTGGAACTCTACCTGAAATAGGCAGTATGAAGGATCAAGTTTTTAAACACTTTATTTATTTTTGAGAGACAAAGAAGACAAAGCATGAGCAGGGGAGGGGCAGAGAGAAGGAGACACAGAATCTGAAGCAGGCTCCAGGCTTCAAGCTGTCATCACAGAGCCCGATGCAGGGCTTGAACCCACAAACCATGAGATCATGACCTGAAGTCAGATGCTTAACCAGTTAAGCCACCCAGTCACCCCTGAAGGAGCAAGTTTTTAATCCTAAGTTTTTTCTTTGTTTTGTTTTGTAATAGTCAATATCAAAGCTGAAGTGTGTTTTTTACTAGTCCCAGCCTAAAACTGAAAGCAGACCACAAGGAGGAATTTCCGTATAGGTGCTGTTACAAAACCTAAAAAAACTGGCTTCCTTCTGGAATTTTTGAAAGTGGTTCATCTTCAACTGCCAAATTTATGAGTTCGAGGTAAGAATGAAGTCTCACAAAACTCTCAAGTCTTTCATTTCTACTGTTTATCAGGATAGCTCCAATCTGGCTGAACATTGTGATTTTCTGGTAATTTTCTGGTGCCAGGCAGCACTGGCCAATGTCAAGGTGACTTTACCAATGCCCAGCACAGAAAAAGTGGGTCACGATCAGTATCCTGCTAATAGCATATAAAGGATTCCAAATGGTGATTTGCACAGAACACACTGAATTCTTTCTCTACTGATAACAACTCGGTCTGTAGGCTTAAGGTAAGAGAATACACATTATTTTTGGAACTACTTTCCTCTTAGCCGTTTCCTGCCTCATAGGAACAATTTGGTTCTGGTGACCACTAATTTCCAAAGACTTTTATTTCTCACTTTTGCCTTCTTCCCTGAATGGGTATCAAGAAATTTGAACACAGACTGAGTTAAACTTTTCCATTTAAGAAGCTGACCTATCGGTGTCATGATAGTAACCCTGACACAGAGGTCAGTTGTAATACAAATGCCTGCATAATTGCTTGGGCACCCCTGGTAGTAAAACCAACAGGAAACCCAGTGCAGTTCTCTCCTCTTGGTCCTCTCTCATTTAGGGGAGTGTGGGGCCACGACTCTCAGAATCTGGATCTCTCGCCTCTCACAAACCTCCTCTATCCATTCTTTGTTCCAGTTGGACTTGGTTCTCTCTCTCAGGAATTACCATCCCTGATTTTGACAACTTAGCTTCTGATATGTAGCCAACTGAGATTTGTTTCTCATCACCATGTACCCAATTATACTCATCCTACAAGGTCCAGTTCCATTCCCACCTAATTTGTGGGATCCAGTCAAGCCATCCCATACTAACCCCTTCCTCTCCCCATACCACTACCATTTGTGGGTCACTACCTCATATTGATTGCTCATGTCAAACTCCATGATGGCAATGTTTCTGGTTCTTCTTTGTAACCTTAAAAATATGTGTGGATACATTTCATAACAAAACATATTCTTTGAGGCCCATAGAACCCCATGGTGGTTTAAAATGGAAGAGAAAAGGGGCGCCTGGGTGGCTCAGTCGGTTGAGTGTCCAACTTCGGCTCAGCTCATGATCTCATGGTTCGTGAGTTTGAGACCCAAGTCGGGCTCTGCGCTGACAGCTCGGAGCCTGCTTCGGATTCTGTGTCTCCCTCTCTCTCTGCCCCTCCCCCTGCTTGTGCTCTATCTCTCTCTGTCTCTCAAAAATAAATAAATGTAAAAAAAAAATTTAAATGGAAGAGAAAATTAAAGATGAGGAGTGAGCTATCAAAGAAGTCCATTCCTGAGATCTTAAAAACTTTTCATTTGCCAGGACACATTCCAGCCTTCAAATTCTACCTTGACCCTCCTTCAAATCCCTATCCCCCCAAAACCGCCTAGCCCCCACTGTGAACTACAGATGCTACTGACAGTGGAAGCAGACCCATTTCCTGAGGTAGATCCTTGCCTGAGAGGGTATTGACTTCCATACCAAATGTTGAGGACAGAGTATAATAATGTCAAAACATATTTAATCTTATTCTTTAAGATGTACCTGTTTTAAGAATTTTACTTATATTAACTCAGCTAACCCTCACAACAATCCCATGGTGTCAGCAGTACCTTGGAATACCCTTCCCTCCCTCTAATTTTACAACTTGGTAGGCTTATATTAGTTACTAATTCTTGCTCTCCTCCCATCGATAAGTGAGGTTAATGTCTCCCTTCCCTGAAACTTGGAACAACTTTCTCTAGGAGCCCTAAACCTCTATGAAAGAAAGCCTAGAAACTACATATAGGGGGTCATGGATCCAGCTGAGTCCAGTGTTTCTAGTTAACCCACCAAGTCACAAGGTGTGTGAGTGGAGCCAGACTCTCCAGACCAGTCACTGAGTAAACTCAGTCAGTTCCATGTAGAGCAGAAAAATTGCCTTGCTGAGCCCTGCCCAAACACTAAGTTATGGGAAAATTTGTTTCATAACAATTGCTAACTAGAACATATGTTGTGTTAGGGTCCCCTCCCTAAGGAAAGAAAACACAAAAAGACAAAAAACTCAAGGTAACAAGATACGTGACAACATCCCTCATGACCTTGTAACATGAGACCACTTAATCAGACTGCATGTTTGTGTGTGTTACCATATATGGGAGACAAACAAGTAGAAAATATATAAAAAAAACTATGCTAGGTGGTGTTCAGGGCTCAGTTCTTTGGGTATGAACCCAACCGAGCAGTGCCCGCATGAATAAAGCTGCTGCTTGGAAAGAAAAGCCTTGGGGTGTCATGACTCTCTGTGCTAGAATCCTGCTACAATGTGACTTGCTCAGAGTCACTTAACTCATATGAAGATCTAGGTTTTAAACCCAGGCAGCCTGACTCCAAGTACATGCATTTAACCACTGCTATAGCCTTACCACTGAAGAAAAAAAATAAAACTATCCAAAGCACATTGATCATCCTGAAGGGAAAACTGTCTGTAAGCCATGCCTCAGTCGCTAAGTGACAGGTATGTAATAAAGCCTTTTTTGTTTTCCAATTTATTCAATAAATATTTATTGAGCACCTACCTCTATTTAAGTACTATTACCCACGCATTCACTTTCTCAATGTACTCATCTGCTTCTCAATGCACCCACCTGCTTTCTCAGTGTTAATTTTTTTTTTTTTTTTTTTTTAATGTTCAGGAGGGGACCTGGAGATACTCTCCTTAATATAGGGTGAAGACCTGATGTTCAAGCACCATAGCTGTGAGTAATTTACACAGTGCATATGATCCACAAGCAGTTCTCTAACAAAGAAGAGCATCAGAAATATCAAAGTAGTGATTACTTCCAGGAGGCTGGGGCATTGAAGGGCCATGTCAACTCAAAAGCTATTTGTTTATGTTCACACACAGGTAAGAACAGCACTGAAGGCACTTTGCAGGTTTCCTTTGATCTGAAATCAACACAAATCAAAGCCAATCGGAAACAAACTGCCAAATGATATTTTCTTAGCTTATGTTTAAAGAAAGAACCACTGGAGGGGCATCTGGGTGGCTCTGTCGGTTGAGTGTCTGACTCTTGATTTCAGCTCAAGTCACGATTTTACGGTTCATGGGATTGAGCCCTGTGTCTGACACTGTGCTGACAACATGAAGCCTCCTTGGGAGTCTCTCTCTCCCTCTCTCTCTCTCTGCCCCTCTACCACTTGTGCATGCACACGTGTATGCTCTCTTTCTATCTCAAAATAAACTCAAAAAAAAAAAAAAAAAGGAACCAATGGATTTTTGTATAACCATATGGTTTTACACCAGGTTTTGATGCTTATTTTGTTTTTCCCGGATGAGTCTAATTTTAGGACAACCCTGGTCCAGCAAGGCTATCAAAGCAAAGGAAGCCAGAATAGAGTATCATCTAGAAAAGGCTATAAGATTTCATACATGATCGTTCTGGTAAACGTGAAATCCAGTCTTTCCCACTTTTTGTTTTCTCCCAGAGGTCAAAATTTTATGAGTGTATTTCACCCAAGAAAATTAGCTAGATCACATAGGGCATATTAGAGCTTCTGAGACTGACCTTCCTCACCCAAAATCGTCAGAGTCTGGGAATTGTCCTAAATCTTGGGTCCCCAGTCCAAACACAGGCTTGATGTAATCTGTACTTGAGATCAGAAAAGGGTTGGAGACAAGGCAGGCTATTGCATTTTTATGTAACCTAGGGCAAAGTTCTTATTTGTTTTAATTTTTTGTAGTTTCCAGTTTTTATTTAAATTCTAGTTAACTAATATACAGTATAATAATAATAATACAGTGTAATTTAATGATTCATCACTTACACATAACACCCAGTGCTCATTACAACAAGCGTCAGGGCAAAGTTCTTCTGGCTAGTTGGCAAGAACAAAAAAGTCCGCAATCCTTGGCATGATATTATTTCCTCTAGCTAATCTTTACAAAGAATATGGAGCTTTTTAATCCCTCATTCCAGTTTCATCCAATTCTGCTAGTCCACTGTCTTTCCTCTAAGAGTTTGTATTTACAAACCCTTAAAAGCAAAGAATGTCAACATATTTATAAGTCATTTTTATAGCCATTGCAGAAGCAAAAGGAAAGTCATGTAGATGAAATCCAATTATCACTGGACTCAAAGGGAAAGAAACACACCAGACAGGAGGCTATTAGAGAGAGCATGCTCCAGCTGTCCACATCCTTCACAATGACAACAGGTTCTATGATGTTCAGAGTCATAATCACTTGCAAGACTTCTGTACTTTGTACCCTACTCTTCTCTGGAAGCTCTGGCTTCCTTAGTTTTTGGAAAGACTCACTCAGTCTGCTCCTATGTGAATATCTGCTGTAAGAGGGAAAGCCAAAAACTGATAATTACCATAGCTTAGTCCCTATATCCCTATGTATCATTAAATCGTCCTGCGGTCAGTAAAAATTTGGTCTTGAAAAAGACTGTAGGACCAGCCATTCCTATGAAGAAGAAGCCATTTGTTCCTCTGCTTCCCACAGAGTTAGCAGAATGTATTATGACAGAAACAGAACAAGTCTGCCAGGACCTGTGCAGACAGAACTATCCTTTCACCAACCATAAACAGATCTGCTCTTGAGCTATAGAGAGTCATAATAGAAATATATATTGCCTTTTATCTTCTTTTCAGTGAGTAGAGTGAAGTGTCAGGAGTTATTGCTTTAATATCAGTAGGGAAGAAGCTATTTCTTTTTCCACCATGTATGTAGGTATACATGCAAGGGCACACACAACTATACGACTGCTATGTTAACCAGCTTCTTAGCCTTTCTAAAACACATAAAATTGGCCTGGTAACATCATCAGTGCATACAGCTTCAAATTGTTACTGTGGGATCCTGTAAGGAGCTGTCTGGATATTTCTGCTTAAAGAAAAGGGAAAAGGAAGACAACAGTTTTACCTCTACTTAACTCACATAAACTTAATTCAGAAGAATGAGAACACATAGGGGGCTTAATTGATTATTGACTTTATGTTTACAATGCCCACTGAAGCCAATGGAAGGGTGATGTCAAAGACTCAATTGAGCCCCTGGATAATGTCTTAAAACTAAGAAACAGAAAGGACAAGTACTGATCTACTGAATCATCTATAAACACTAACTAGGCTAGGGGTAATTTCCCCACAAGCAATTGGAATGTCTTATTTTATGCCACAGCATTTAAGGCTAATAACTCGATTAACCTCCTATTCCCTACTAACTAGATTTATGAAATGCCAAGGGAGTCAGCAAAGCATTAAGCTTTAGCGTGGGTATAATTACTTTTAAGTGAAAAAACAAAAAGTGTTTCCACAAAACTAAGGACTTCCTACGTAGCTAAACTCAGACCTTCACAATTTCTAATGTAATTAGGATCTTGGTCAAATACAAAGGAAACAAAATGGATAAAAAATAAGTGATTGATCAACACTTAAAAATTTAAACAAAGACTGCATTTTGTAAGGATTAGTTAAACTTCTAGCTTCAATTGTCCTTGATTTAATGCTACTCATTGGTCTCAAGTGAATGGTTCATGTTTCAGCAAAGCCACGAAGAGGATGTGAATAGAACTGAAGTAGGATATAGCCTTTCCTAGGATAACAAATTTTCCTTCCCCCTTTTCCTTTTTTGCTATTGAAAAGAAAAGAAATGAAATGAAAGGAGGGAGTATTTCATACTGAAAGTGTTAGCCATTCCTCATTTTGAATAACAGCCTTACCATTTCAGCGATAAATATGATAGGGATAATAACCCATGAGTGCACATAAAACTTTTATAACTTCTTTAGCAATGACTTTGTCTTTCTCTACTCCTAGGTCTTACTACTATAAGTGTCTATAGGCATCCTTCTTACAAACATGGTAAGTCAGATACTTTAGCAATATAGCAACACTGACATTATAGTAATGTCTCAAAGACAATCAAGAAGACTCAATTAATAGTTGTAGAAAGGCTTACCTGAATGCTTGCTGTAGAACGATTTTTGCGGGTTGTAGTAGTAGCCATTGTAGTGGTGGTTTCCATGACAGTGGTAGACATTTCTGGTGGCATGGAGGTCGTCTGTGTTGTTCCCAAGATTGACGGGACTTCTCCCACCAACCGGACACTTCCATTGATTTTAATATTGGGGTTGTTCTCAGCCGCCATGTTCAGTACTTTCAAACCATCATAATAGAGCCCAGAGAGCTGCCCTTGGAAGAGACGTCCTTTGTCTTTTCCGCCAATGGCTATTTGCGCCTGGGTGTTGAAGATGGTTAACTGCCGTCCTAGTGGGTTGGGTGAAGGAAACATTATTATTCCCATATGTTATCTTCTTTGTCTTACCTGGTCTGAATGGACCAGGTATCAAAACAGCCTTCCTTGAGCAATTGAAGGGGAGAAAATTGGATAACAAAAACTCAATAGATAGTAGCAAGTAACATTTCACTATGTTTATCTCTTCCACTGTCTAGCTGAATATCCTAGATAAACTGAATAATTGAGTCTCTATTTCATTATTGTGAGGAATGAGAAATATTGGTTCAATGATACAAAGCATTGAAGTATTCTTGGTGGGTATGTAGTTGTGGATGACAGAAAGTAACCCCCAAATCAGGTGATAATAGTAATAAATACCTGTTGTATTCATTTTTACAGTGTCACAGAATAACAACTAAAAAGAATTATATATGGCAAACAAAAACTCTGTGAGGTAACTTATGACACTGAATTAAAAAAAATAGGTCTGATAACTAAATTAACTGAAATTAAATTTCAATTAAAGACTTGGATTCATTATAGATATGAACAGTTTACTCACCAAATACCTCATTTGCTACATAATACATAATATTCTATCTATACTTGACGTTTATTAAACAATAAACATCATGACAGATAATTTCCTATCTCTTTTATCTTTGGAGAGGGCGGATTATGGTCACACAACTATATCTCTCCCTAAAATATGGGAAATAAACAGGCATTGATAATGTTTCTGGGGCAGGGGAAAATGTCATTCCAAATCAATGCATTATAAAAGAAAGGATGGGTATTAACGAAAAAAAGAGACACAAAAAACTCCTTAAAATGATATAAAGGTATATTAATATGTTGAAGACTATCAGTAGCTCAACTTATTTGGAGTTCCCATTTGGAGAACCATTTGTGCTTCTCTGAATAGAAAATTATCAGAATGAAATCATGACAGAACAGAGTCTAGAATAGTGCAACTCAATTTATCTTCCTCCCAACTACCTCCACTTAAAAAAGCCTCTCTAGTGCCAGGTCTTTCCCAGAAAAACCTAAACAGCTTTTTAAGGCCAAGGCATTCTATGCTATTATTTCTCCAGATAATTCCTCCTGCTTTTGCATATGGATAAGTGGGGGAAACTTATTAATAGAATTAAATATATCCTTTTTGAATTTTTCTCCACTTAAGTCAGTAATAAAACAATGCTCCACAAATTCTCAATCTAATCACTTGGATTATTTTTAGCTATAAATGACTGGAATGTTCTGTTATTATTGCCTGATTATTAAAAGGGAGTTTATTTTTAAAAGACTAGGGTTTCTGCTCCACAATCTCTAATTTGAATAGAGGCATACTCTGATGTTTGGGCTCTTATCCTCTACCACTATTACATGTTCTTTAACTCTATACAATAATTACCTATCCTTGAATTTCTGGTATATAATGTGGAATGCCTTCTGAATGCATAATAATGGATGAAACAAAAGAGGCAAAGAAGGGAAAATGCATCTGCTCTTTATACAAGAGTCAATTCTGCTCATGGGGAAACTCTTAACAGCATAGTCAAGAATAATTTATAAATAATACCTTTTTGGAAGCTTCAAACACTGCAGTATGGAGAACTGACCAAACAATTTTGTTATAGTGAAAATGATCTACACTCTATAAAAATATTTGGAGCATGGAAACGGAATCTGTTGGACTTGATAACAGAATTGTCCAGATGCTAAGGGAACAATCAAAATAGATCTAATAGATTTCCATTATTTTCCCACCAATTTCTTCAGTGCTCTGTGCACATACATCATCACCTGCCCTTTGGTCTCTCATTTCTCACACAAGATGCAGCAAAATCTTCAATGAACAATAACACTGGATAATGACCTGCAGCTCAAATCTCTTTACTGTTATTTTTTGACTACAGCTTTATCTAGGAGCCCTAAGCTTACTGCATAAGAAATGTTATGATGGAAAGGGAGAATAAATACACCCCTATAGGCATAGGCATTGGGGGCAGCTTAACATAATAAAGAAGAAGCTGCCTAAAAGGAGATCTCTAGGCCTCAATTCAGTAGCTTACACCAGATAGCCCAACGTCAAGCTATCCCTTCCATTCACACAACTGTTGGCCAACATCAATATTTACTCATCTCCTTTTTCGTATATGCTTTAGCATTGATGATCAGTTAATAGACATAGCTAGTTATAGGTAAGAGATTTTATATTTCTAGTATTTCTTAAAGCACTTCACATCAATAACAGTCCTCACCTTATTTTCCTGGTGATATCATTCTGACAATTATTACAAATAAAAAGAGAGAGAAAATTGAAATGCAAAGTTGAATTACACTAGCTAGAAATGATGGATCTCTTTCATTCCAGTTGCCACATTACACTCCATAAAGTGGTCTTTGCTTGTTCAAGACTAACCCAAGCATGGAGAAGGGCAAGGCATGTTTTCTGGGCTACACAATTAAGCCACTGCTCCATTTCTGGCTATGGTTGTGATCTCAGAGAGATCTGAGTAATTATTTCTTGAGAAGAAGACACTAGTTGGGTGAAATAGGGAAGGAGGTTGTCTATGCTTCAATTTTCCATCATGCTATGGGAAGTGTATGGATTTCTGTTTGCTTATTTCATGGTCTGTTTCTGGCTATATCTGTTTTTCTTTTGGTTATAGACCCTTTCCTAGCCTTCTGTACCTTGGATTAGGAAGTTAAGAGTAAAGTTGGCAATCACTAAAGTAATAGTGGGAAACTCTCAGTTTCCCACCATCTCTTCCTCTCATCATTTTACCTCTCCAACCTAAGCAGGAGTAAGGGAATAAACTGGGAATCAGTCATCACTACCCTCTCCCTAAAAAGCGATATTATAAGGGACTGACTGGAGAAAGTTTTATCATTTGCCCCAGATTTCTCAAAATCAATGCCAGATTTCATTATTGTTATTCATTATGATCGATTGTGTTTTTTTTTATAATAAGCAGCCATTATATCTATATCTATAACCCAAACTAAGAATTGTTCTATTATCCATAATACTCAATTTGGTTATACTAGTACTGGGTTTGTAGCAGGTTACTTTCTGTTTTGTTTTAGGTGCCCATGTTCTTGGAAGTCATTATTGCTACCTCATTTGGATATCAAGTTCACATACTGCTTAAATTAAATCTTTGCACGTCTGCAGACAGTGTCACACAAAGACTAATTAATTAAACCTCAGAACACCCTTGGGGAATAGGCAGTATTATTTCTCCTCTCCTCAGATGGGAAATCTGAGATATAAAGAGGTTAAGTGGATTGTCTAAGGTCAGAAAGTATCAGTCAATAGTAGACAGAGCCAGAAAACAGACTCAGGGATGTTGTGACCCACATCTCTTCTCCAATGACAGAAATAACTTCAAAGAGGCATTCCAAGTACTTTCCTGATACGTCTGCCTATTCATCCTTCCATCTTTACCCTTTTTCACTCATTGTCTTTACAAGGTCTTTTGGTATATATTTTCTACTCCTTTTGAAGGGAAGGTTAGCTAGACAGAGGAAGGGGTAAAGCAATAGAATGAATAGATGTTACTCACCCAAAGTGTAAAAAAAAGTAATTTCCGTTAAAATAATGCAGAAGAGAGAAACTCCAAGATTGCAAATACCATTTTCAATATTATATGCATATATGAACATATACATATTTGGTTAAGAAACTAGAAAGCCGCCCTCCATCCCACCTGAACCACCCTTCCCCCTCGATTTGTTGTATATTTCAAAGTGTCTTTCTATATGAAAGCCAACTGATAACAATGCTATCAGCAGGAAAACTAAAAGCCTACTCATAACTTTATAATGGTTTATACAAATGAAAACGCCTGGCATGCTCTTCAACTTAGACTTCAAAAGGCAATGGAGTAAAAGAAAATATTATTAACATAAAATTGAAAGAAAAAAAAGTTCTCTCAGGCACATGAGACTCAGACATGCATCTAGTTTTCTTCTCCTTTTTTAAAAAGTGAGGCAATCGTAGTCTTTAATGTTAAAGGGACTTTATGAGCTGGTGATTACTAAACGAATTATTTGCTTTTTAGAGTTATTCTTAATTTATTTTTAATTAGACCACATACGTTAAAAACAGGGCAAACAGTTAAGTCTCAGTGAGGATTTTCCGTGTTTAAGGGTCTGAATGTTGTCACCCAACTTAAGACTGTAATTAAGCTTGCTTAGGTTGCATATTAATATATTCAATTACTTTTTGTGTGTAACTACATCAAATCTCTACGAATTTTAAGAACCCACTGAAGGTCTTGAGACAAGAGTAGCTTGCACTGGCTCAGGAAAGAAGGGAATAAATAGCTTCTGAAAATAGAGAATTTTCTTCATTGGAAGATAATAGTTTACGTCGTAACAAATAGAAGCCACACAGAAAATTCTAACATCAGGTATAACCGCTGCCCTCTTTTATTAACAAAGTGGTTGTTTTCTTCAGTAAATCAGAACTGCTGTTTTGCCTTTCATGAGCCTTTCTTTTCCAACGCATTGTCTTAACCACTTCCACTTTTGTTGCATAAATATTAAACACATAAGGGTATTATACAACCAAAGTGTAAAATAAGCTTTTTTTTTTTTAGTTTCAGCCAGCAACTAGGACACAATTAACCTCTTATGAAATACTTTTGCCTCTGTAAGTTTGAATCTAAAGGCAAAATTCATCTTTCTCGTTCTTTGTTTAAAAACAAATTGTTAAAAAAACACTGCTCCCCTTAATAACATTTGTCTTAGGCAGTTTATGTTATAAGAGTCGATCTGATGATTGTTTTGTTATCCATGCTAGAGAGTAAAGCCAAAACAGCCTCAAGATGTAAGTTTAAAGAGTACTTTTGAAATTTCTTTAGAAAGCTTTGGTATAAGAGGTAATTTAAAACAAATTAACAAATAATGTCATGCAGTGGTTAAATTGCCATAATACATTTCTTTTTTAGAGGATCCTGAAATTTCTTGTTTGTGGTTATCACGCTGATAGCAAGCTAGATGTTAGTCCCTTTAACTGTATTTTAATGGCAATGTATTATAGCATGATTTATCAACATATGGCAGGTGGAAGCTGACACAAATTATAATGAAAATTAAAACAGTCATTTATGCAGCAGGCGATTATCATTTAAGGAACATTTATTTGCAGGCTTTAAAAATGAGGGTTTAGAATCAAATGATTTTAAAATGAAAGTTTTAACGACGGTTACCTTTTTCCTGCAGCCACTCCTCTACGGGCCGGTTATATTTGAAGGGGATTTTCTGTTTTACCATTTGGAAGCGTTCATTATCAGTGTTGCCTTTAAAGTTTAAAAAACAGCTTAAAAAACAATCTGAAAAGTCAATACGTCATTAAAAACATCCTAGGTTGTTGGTTTGTTTATGAAGTTTTTAGAGATAGATATCAATTTATCTTTAGTAGAGGTGGAGTCGAAGTCACTCTGCCCATGGTTGACAGGTTTGAGGTCAGGCTAGTCTTAGCTATGCAGTGCTCCATCATCATATTTTGGAAATGGAGCATGAGATGGGAATCCATCTCACCCCAACCACACCTCAATTGGGCCAATGGAGGCACAGGATTTTCCTGGTTTGTGAATAATTTGCCTACCAGATCGGCTTTATCTATGGTAGGAAACTTGCATTGTCTCAGTCATGCATGATCTACTCTCACAGTACTGAACCCTATCAGAAGCATGGGGTCATGTACTTCCTTATTCTCAAGTGTTTGTAACTGCTCTAACTTCTGGTGGAGGGAAGAAGACAATTTAAGTCTTGATGGCCAAGGGTGACTTCTTACTCTGAGGCCTTGGTATCTCATCAACTATGTTAAATAGAGTATCACAGATGATTCTTTACATCTCTATTCATCTGTCCGGACTTGTTCTACATTTTAAAAAAGAAGAAAACCCAAAGTAAATATTTGTAAATCAAAGCAGCTATAAATATAGTGATAGAGTATTAGCAGACTTTTAAGTACCTAAATTTTATTACTACTAATAGATGCAAGCTTTATATGTTTATCTAGTCTCTCTCTCTCTTACCTTTCTATGAGAGGTCCTTTCTGAACAAGTATCTATTCATAAAGCCTGTTCAGGATACCTCCTTCAGGCATGAAATATCTAATTAATTTCAAGCCTCAAACATAATGCTTTTAACTGCTACGATGCCCCCTTATTCTTTTTGTAACTGTTGTTACCACCCTGGATGATTTGTCTAGTTAGGACAGACTTGGAGAGTAGTATTGTAGAGATATACCCCTAATGAATATGCTTCAAATCACAAAATAATGAAGCCATGTTTGGGGAACTGTTCTGTCTCATCAACCAACCTCACAGTGATCAAGCAGAAACTAGTGAATTTTAATTCATGAATTTTCACTCACAGCCCTATACTGGAACTTAGGGAATCCCATTCCAAATTACCAACATTAAAAATGAAATAAAAATTTCAAAACAGGTGCTCTTGGAAACGATTTACAAAAAAGTCTAAAAGCCAGAAAGAATGTTAGGATTAAATATAGCAACAGGCCAAGTTAAAAGAAGGTCACCATGGCATTTCAATCTCAGAGCCACCTTCTTATAGGAATTATTGACAGAGAAGATTCCACATGTGACTTAACTAGTACCTGCCTTCCATGAGGTATAAGATGGGAAAGGGGTGGCTATGTTGGGAGATGTTTCCAAGATTTCCCATTCATTTCTGCTATGAACAAATGATTTAAGAAGGTGACTCATTCTCCTTCCCAAGGAATAAAAACTAATAACAAAAACAACAACAAACACAAAGCTCATGAAAGAGACAACTATGGATCTGTATCCAGCCTCCATCATGGTATCTTCTCTGGTTGGGATAAAACATAATATTAACATATCAAAGGATAACCTACAATGAATGGAGTATTATTTTTTACACAAATAAAAAGGAAAGGGAGAGGCTGCAGGCAAGGAGAAAAAACAGAAAGGCAACTTCTTGGGGCGCCTGGATGGCAAAGTCGGTTAAGCGTCAAACTTGGACTCAGGTCATGATCTCCCAGTTTGTGGGTTTGAGCCCCACGTTGGGCTCTGTGCTGACAGCTCAGAGCCTGGAGCCTGCTTCGGATTCTGTGTCTCCTGCTCTCTCTCTGCCCCTCCCATGCTCATGCTCTCTCTCTCTCAATAATAAATAAATGTTAAAAAAAAAATTAAAAAAGAAAAAAAAAAGGCAACTTGGTGTTTCAAACTTCAGGGCAAAAGAAGTTAGTTTTATCTGCTAATGTAGTTACCAATTAGAGATTATCATAATGATCCTCCTTGTTAGATTTGGGTATTCAGAATTCTATTAATCCAAAATGAAGTTGGGTAAATTCTTACATGTCTTCACAGAAAAGGAGCATGCACTTTTCTGAAAAGAACCTATATCTCTAACTGTTAATCTTACCCCTAAAGAAGACAGACAACATGAGGGATACCATCCATCTTCATAAGCTTTGACCCCTCTCAAGTTTTAGTTACAACAAAACTTTATACTGAAAGATAAAGCATTATACTGAAAGATGGCAAATGGGTTGTGCCAGATTCACCTTAAATATATTCTATTACTTTGGGTTTTCTGTAACTTGTTGTTGGCTGCAACATTAATATAGTGATATCCGTCTCTCCACTCACTGTGGAATGGATTAGTGAAGTCGATAGCAAATATAAAGCTAAATATTCTTAGAAACATGCAGGGTAAAATCAGTAGTATCCAAAATTCCAAACTGCCAGAGTTGTATATGCACTAAATTAAGTAAATTAGAAAGCACAATGATTTACTTTCTCTAAATACATAGGGGCTCTTGGTCCTCCTAAGCATGCCCTCCCCATACACTCTGTCTCAAACCTAAAGCTCTACAGAAGATAATTTTGAGGCATGGTACACGCTAGTAAAAGAGAAAACTATGTTGGGTAATCAATAAGCGATATGTTGGGAGGACAGCATAGCCATGATTCAACCTTAGACCCATGGGGAAGTGAAAGAGAGAGAGTCATTCTTCTCCATCTCAGCTTTAAAGACATTTAGAAAAAAGTTTTAAGTTTTCCACACCAGACTGATAGTGTCTGGCACTAATGATAGTGATCTTGCATACTGTTAAAAGTTGTGAAAGATGGAAGGTCATTTGGAAAACCAAACCGGTTTAAATTGCCACATTAACATTGTTCTTAGTCTCTTTTCATGTTCTTGTTGGTTTTTATTTTAATTTATCTTAAACATTAGTAAGAACTGTTTTAGAAACATGTGCATGAGAATGAGTTCATTTACCCCAAGCCCCATTTGCTAGACTGACTAAAGAGTAAACAACCTTCTAAACATAAGAATTCATAGAGAGCGAGTACCCTGAAAGCTGAGCAAACCTTGTAAAAATTAATGTACATTCGTATTAAATCCTTAATGACATTCAGTTGTACATTTCATATAGCAACCAGTATGAAAATTTAAACAGAGTGAAATCAATTCTTCAATAGAAAGTAATGATATCCTCAAGAAAGAATGGCCTTATGAACAGTAATGTCATGATGTCACTAAAACGAGACATATGTGCATTACTAATTAGACCAACAAAATGTAATGACCATACTTCTCAAACACACTGAGAAATCTATAAATTATACCATGAGATCTTTAAATAGACAGTTCTTAAATTACTATATAGATGTGACACTCACCTACAAAGAACTGAGCTTTAGAAAAGAAATTAGTCACATTTTATTCTACTTAAAATAAAGGTGTGTAGGTGAGTGTATTTGTGTGTGCGTCCATGCATTTTTTATCAGAAATTGATATTTTTATGCCACTGGCCTCCTAAATTCACTTGCATTTGTATCATTGCTTCTAATTATTAAGTGTTTCAACTCCTGGAGACGCATACAACAGGCACTGTTGAATTATAATATTGTGAAGAACAGAATACTCTGAGGTGAGATTATTGAGGCCCAACTGGTTCATACATAGCTTCAAACTTTATTCAGAAATACCTCATGTTTCTTACATTTGAGTGAATCTATTTAGGATAAAAAAAAGAGAACAGAGTAAGTAAGACAAAGAAGGCAAGTTGACCCTTCAACAGTTCCCCAATACATCAGACCCTCTTTGTTGTCAAGCACTCCCAGAGGAGTAAATTTGAAATTTGTTGTCAGTCCCAAAGGAATAAGTATTCTTTAAATAGAAGAATGAAATGATACAGAGAACTTTTGTATAGCAAAGAAAATAAATTTTACAACACCTTTATATACTCTCTTGGTCCAAATGCAGATCCTATTCATTAGCTATTATACTTAGTTTCTTTAAGCCATAATTAATACAGCACAGGAGTTAAAAGCATGGGCTTTGGAGACCAATTTAGCTTTGGGTTCTAACTTTAGCATTTAATAGCTGTGTGACCTCATGCAAGTGACTTGGCCTCAGTTTCCCCATTTCCCAATTCACCATTGGACCTAGTATAAGATAATAAGAGGTACAGCATATTCAGAACACGAGTATGAAAAACATTCAAGTTTTAAAAACCATTATTAATACAACTCAGTTGTTCCCTAATGATCTAAAGGGTGTACTTCCATGGCCTCAGGACTTTACCAGGCCTCCATTCAAAACATGGGCATATTCCATTTGGTCTGACAAAGGTTATCTTTCAAAGATCAATGAAACATAGAAAAATAAAACATCCTAAATATCCCCTAAATCTCCTAGCTGTTGCTCTTTTTAGATTTCTGAGTCTTTTAAAATATACTCAGCTAACCCCATTTCCAAAACAAAGTGGGTTTCTTAAACCACTGAAAATAAAGGAACAATTCAGGCATTGACTAATGTGATTTCTTGGTCCAGCCACAGGTAATGAGGATATACTGCTTCTGTGTTGAGGAAGAGTGTCCTAAAGGTTCTGGCAATTTGCACCAGGCTGGCAGAAAATTCCTATAAATACCATCCGAAATGTTGTCAAGCACATGGACATGCTAATAGGAATACTGTAACAGCATTCATCTGTGCAAAATTAATGCCAGAGGTATTTTTTTTGCATTTTGTTTTGAGTCCTAGAATAAAAGGGAAAAAAAGGTTTTGTTTATTGTTTTCTTGACACTAAAAAATGAGACCATGGGTCTAACGAACAGTCAAAGAATGAATACTATGTATTAGAGCCAGAGGCAAAAGAAAATCGATGTGAGTAGGCTCAAGTAGTAGGGCTTTCAGAGGTTCTTACAAAGTCTCTCTCCCTAAAGAACACTTCGTGAGTTTCAAAGCAAATATAAGACACTAAAGAAAAGGAACTGGGGAAATTCTCTAAGCTTGGCTCTGGTCTCCTTCCTGATGTTGACTCAGATGAACTCCCCTCGGAGTCAAAAAGTGGGCTACTGTGCTACCCAGAGGGCACCCTGAATGTTTGGCCACTTGTAAGTGATGGATTAGACCTCAACAAAAACCAAATAACTAGTATTTATAAAGCGCCTTTCAACCAAAAAGTTCAAAATGCAATTATAAGCATCATCTCATTAATCCTCAAAACCACCTTTGGGGCTAAAGAAAAAAGAACTATTTATATACTATGAGCTTGATCCTACCATGTGCCAAGGAAAGAAATTAATCTCTTGGAGGAGAAAACTGATCAACTGGGGGAAGTGAATTAACAGACTAAGAGCACAAGGGCATTATTAAGTAAGCAAGATTCTCCAGACTTAGTTGGGTGGTTCTGTGAGCCAAGGGATCCACCTTTCCCAAGTGATGAGATGCTTGCTTCTGGAAAGCAGTATGGGTCACCCAGGCATACCCTAACTTGGCCAAGGAATCTTACTATCTCATGTGTTTTGGAAACGTTCAGGAATGGAAGACATATGTGGAAAACCATATTATTCCCTTCCTGTATCAAAGTAATTTTGTATTAATTCACCATCTCTAGGCTACTGGAGTTAAGCTGTTGAAGCAAAGATGGCTCAAACATGAACGAAAAGAACATTGGCTGTGGAGTCTGAGAGACTCTGGGTGAAATCCTATCTCAGACATTTACCATTTCTGTGAACTTGAACAATTTACTTACTTTAGATGACTAGAGTTTCTTCACTTAAAAAAAAAAGAAGAAAATAATAACTTTTATTGCAAGGTTTTATACAAATTAAATGCAATAATCCAGGAAAGAGCTTAGTTTAGGAGGTGTTCAAAGAGGTTGAGAATGGGGAGAGTTTACAATTTATTTTAATTCTCAGGATCTTTCCCTAACACATGTTGAGAGATGAGGACCATGTTAGAGATGTAACCCTGGTCAATGTCCAGGTATCCAAGTGACCATGTCTCAATTCCTTAATCTTTGTTCCTGGCTGAGGTGAGTTTTTGTGCAAATACGTTAACATTGAACTTCTCTTTCATATCCCAAATCTAAATGAAAGTGCCATTTCTGTTGAAATGTAATTATATTAAAGACCATTTACACTGATGCAACAATGAGAACATATATTACCAGTCCCTACCCTTTCCCTGCATGTTGATGCCAGTCTCAACTCTCTTTCTGAAGCCCTTTTCCCCTGAAACTTCTCATTTCTCCTCACCCATAAAGGATACTTTCAATCCCAGAAATATTACTAAAACAGGACTGCAATATCTTTGTTTACATAATTTCAAGGAATATTTTCAAGCAATTTCTAATGGAATCTGCTTCAGTACAATAGATCTATGTAGCATCTATTCTTTATTTAAGAGCCACTTTCAAAAATGACATGCTACAAATTAAAATATAAATAGGCTACAAGATTTTATTTCCTTCCATAATTATTCCAAAATACGAACTAAAGCTAGACTAGTCAATAGCAATGTCTGAATTTTGTCTAGTTCCTTTCTGGTAAACATGTTTAAAATATCTATGTCTTGTGTCTTCAAGCTGTATTTTCTTCATATATAAAATGAGGATTATAATAATAACTGCAACATGGGGTTGCGGTGAGAACTAAAGGTATATAAAGTCCTTAGTACAATGTGTGGCACAACTTAAGTGCTCAGTACATGACTTGTCCCTATTGTTGCTATTATTAAAATAGTGCCCAATTCAAAAGGGTTAAACTCAAAAGACGGTAAACTCACAAAAATTACTTCAGTACACAATTTTTAGTGTCAAGTCTTTTCAAATTTCCTTTTGACATGAAGCGCTAATGTCCAGTCTTCAACCATTTGACATATGACCCCTTCCAGATCCCCCCAGGCGCCTTTTATTCTTATCACTTATTTCCTCCTTGAGGCAAAAGCCACAGTGTTATTTTGGGGTCATTTTTCCCTGTGATTCATGCATCCCTGTGTCTTCTTGTGTCTCTTTAATCTGTTTCTTTCATTTCTTTCTAGCAACTTTCCTCTCTCCACTCCCTTTTCCCTTTCATTCCTGTCATGCAGAGGAAATCAAAGTCAATGTTTTTAAAGGCAGAATGCTAGAATATTTGGTAAAAAGAAAAAAAAAATATCATGCATGTGCAGTGTTCCTATACAGCTCAGAGGATAGGTAGGAAGTATGGAAGGACAACTTTAATGGGTAACAAATATAAACATTTTCATCCTCATCAATAGGAAAGTCACACCAATATCAACATGTCTGATGCCATGATAAACCGATACTGTCGGAATTCTTCTGTTTAGATCTGACGGAACTGCTGGTATTTATAAATTATAGGTCTTCTAGACCCACCTCAAACCTTATACGTACAAATGAATATATTATTCCCAAGGGATCTAAAGACCACAGTCACTGTATTGTGTACTACCCACCCTTGATCTGGTTAATATACTGGTTTGCAACACTTGTCTAAACAAACACATCATGGGACTGTCACACATGAGGCTTATTTCCAACTAAAACCCAGCACGATTTCTAACTGAATTGCCCTCTGCAAAGTTTTGGCCATCTTACGGTCATGCAACACTCTTTATGAACTTCAAAGCAGGACTTTAATTACACCCCATTAAATTTATTCATTTTTCTTTCATAGCAGCATTCCGACCTGATAAGAAAATGCTTAACTCTAGGCCTTTTGTCTCTTGTAGGAGACACATTTCTCAGCTTTATGCCATCTGCAAATTTGATAAGCATAACTTTGTGCTTTTATTCAAGACCCTGAAAAATTTACAGAATAGGATTTTGTGATGGCTTTAAAATGTCTACAAATTCTTTAAAACTCCTTTCTGTAAGACACAGGGCTTGATTCTCCAACCTTGCATGTGGGCTCTACTTAGTACGGACTCAATTCTAAAGAACAGCGTATGTTGGAAGTGACAGTGTGTGACTTGAGAGACTAGGTCAAAAAAGGCACTGTGACTTCTCTCTCTCATTTTCTCTCCCTCCCTCATTCTCCCACTCCCTCTCAATACCCATTCTAGGGAAGCTAGTATTATATCATAAGGACACTTAAGCCCTTTGGAGAGACCTACATGTTCAAGGACCTGAGGCTACCAGACCCTCCATGCCTATGTAAGTCTTGAGATGACTGCAGACCCAGTTGCGATCTTGATGCCAACTCATCAGCCACCTTGATCCAGATCCAGTCAACTAAGTTGCTACCAAATCCTGACCTACAGAAACTGTGGGATGGTAAGTTTTTGTTGTTTTAAGCCACTATGTTTTGGGGTGATTTGTTACACAGCAATAGATACAGGGAACTAAAAAGCTTCATCTGACTGTTTCAGTTCAACTAGAGGCAGATCTTCTTAAGATACTGTCATAGCTCTCTTGATATTATACTCTTCCAGGGAAATGAAGATACACTGTGTCTATAACATTCTCTCATCTGCCAGTTTGCTAATGTCATCCAAAGGGAATTAGACTAGTTTGGTAAGACTTGTTTTGATGAGCCCATGATAGTCCTTAGCCATTATCAGATTCTTTGTTAAATACAGTTAAATGCATAACGATTTTTCTGTTACACAAAACACTTGAGAATTTGTATGTATCATTCTCAAATTTAAGAGATTCATCCTTCTTTACAATGTAAAATTTAGGACACTTTTCCCAACCTAGGTTTCTCTTATGACTGAGCAGACATTAATGGGGGCTTGGGTTCAATTCCTTAAGCATCAGGGAAATTATACATCTAAGACCCAGAGATTTGAACTCCCTTGAGAAACTCTATTACCATTTCCTCAGAGTAAAGGAGAACTGGATTTTCCTATTCATTTGTGCTTAGTGGCCTTTACATTCCTTCCCCCCCCCCCCCCCCCCCCCAGCTTTTACATTCTGAGGGAAATTTTCCTTTCTAGATGACGCGTTGGTGACAGATGATGTGTAAGGGTGAAGGGGTGGGCTTGAAGGGAAGGATACACAACCACAGAGATCCTGCTTAAGCAAATGTTGTTATGTTTTATAGTTTAAAATGCTGCTTCTGGGAGTAGAGTTCTTTGGAACTTACAGTTTATATTTTGGGAGAAGGGGTGTACAATATTAAGGTGGAAGGGATTTCAAAGATTATCTAAGAAATATATTTTCCCTATTTGAATGTTTCTCAACCTTCCCATTTAAAATGTCACTGGAAATAGGACTTCTAGCATAGGCAAGCATCAGAGACTACAGATTTTAAAGATAACCCTCCCCCCATCAAAGGTATTAATTAAAGAATTGTCTGAACTCCTATTTGTTTGGTTAGATGGCATTTCCGAGGCTTTTCAAAAAATGAACTAGTTGGCAGCCACGCATCATTTGGTGCAAGATTCAAAGGTCAGATATACACTACTGCAATGTGGTACAAGAATCAAAATTTTCCCCGGGAGGAAATGACCTCAGGGAATGCAATAGTTGTAGTATATCTTGAATTCATACAATGCCTCGTTAACTCTACTTGGCAAATTAATTCAAATTGATTTGTTTATGAGAATTGCAGCACGGCCTCAAATCTGGCTATAAACAAAGGGTAATGATAAACAATGCATGGAGCTCAGAGAAAATGTCTATAGAAAATTATAGATCAGCAAGGGGACTGTTTTTATAGCATAACTATCTTTGCTAAAAAGAAAAAAAAAAAGGGGGGGGGGGGGGGCGGTGGGGAGGGGAGGAGAAAAGCAAAGGAAAAAAAATGAAACGGACAACACAGCCTATACAAATTAAACTCTTTTCATAAATAACACCAATATATCACAAATACTCAAAACAAAAGCAGATAAAGTATTTGAAAGTATACAAAGGGAATATAAAAACAAGATTAAAATTTTAAAAAATGGACATTTAATTTTTAAAAAAGCAATTAACTCAATTTAGGCACAGTGATAAGACATGCTGAGGAAAATAAAAAAAAGAAGAAGGCAGCCATATGATATGGCAGTTAGAGCCAAGATTAATTCCAAAGTGTCATACTTTAAAGAAAAAAAGTAGGGAGGGGACAATGCCTCAGTGAAAGCCACTAGTTTACAACTTCACATTGAGTCCTGAATTTAGGGTTGAGAGAACGAATGTGTAAGGAAATACAATTACAGCTGTGACAACCTTTCCCAAGCTTCCTACTAAAGCTCTCTGAAAAATAGCTACAGTTCCATTCTGATATCCACGCTCCTTTGCAATGAGACGTTGCCACTCCGCCCATCAGAGCTTTAGTTTACTTTTCTACCCCTTGATTCTGGGTTGGCCCTGACACTTGCTTTGTTTTGCACAGGGCACATTAGCAAACAGGATGTAAGTGGAGTTTTGAATAGCCTTGGCATGATAGTGCTGCCCTCTCATGCTGCTGAAGCCCGAGATTGCCATATCAAGAAAGCCAAAACCAGTCTCAGCTCCTGGAGGATGAGAGATCATGAGAAGAAAGACCCCAGCCATCCAAGCCACTCCTCCAGTTTAGCTGAGGCCCCAAACATCGGCGGGAGGCCGTCAAGACCATCTAGCTCCATCCAAGCCAGCCGAAAAACACACCTATAAGACCCACAGACACATGAGCCAATCAGTAACAAAGGTTTGGAACGATTCTGTTATTCAGATACAGCCAGGGAGTTGGGAAATCCAGCAAGGACTGGGAAGCAGAGACTGGGTAAATGAAGCAACTTCCTGTGTGAGGGTTTCCATCAAGGACCAACAGAAAGAGGGGGAGGTGCTCAGCTGCTATCTGTGGAGTCAGAGGAGCTTGTGTGGTGCAAGCCTTAGGGGTCCTGGAATGGAGACAGGGAGGCATCAGGACCTGCCACCTATATTTAGCCCTCTTGTTCATTCTTAAGAGATAATTATCTATTCGAAGGAAAGGGATGCAGTAACACAGCTCCTCAGAGGAGAGGGACAGGTCAGGAAGCTGAGGAAGCCGGGACAGGGCAGGAAAACCAGAGAAGCGCTGATACTTCTCTGGTCCCCATTTCTAGCTTGGACCAGATTAAGAGTGGGAGGGGGTGGGGCTGACTCTAGAGGTAACAAGGGGCTATTCAGCAACTTATGTAACCTCCTGTCATCACTATTCAAATGAGGGGTAGATAGAGGCTTGTAAGAAAAGCAGGCTGGACTTAATGGCAAGATGTTCTGGAACTGTAGCCCCTACTTACCAATGGATTTTTTTTTTTTTTTTTTTTTTTTTTTTTACTCCGTAAAGGATTCCGTGGGGAATAGAGAAGGATTGCCTTTTTTCTGAGCTAACATTGCCTTTACTCCCATCCCTTACTCCAACCTTCGAACCAAAGCAAACCATTGATGTTCCTGCAGGATATGAATAATCACTGATTACAAATAGCGTTCCTGAGGCTTAGAATAGAAAGATCAGCTTCACCACACTCCCTACTAATACAAGACAATAAAAACAAAGCAAAACACTGAATTGAAGACCAAAACCAGACAAAACAACATTCCCACCTTGCAATTTTGGCTTTTAAAAAGCAGGCCCTGCCTCTTCAACTCCTTTTAAAGCTAATGGATCAGCGAAAAGTGACCTTCATAAACTCACTGAGGAGAGTTTAGAAGTTATTTTTCCAGGACTTAATAGCTGGTGTCAGAATTGTATTACGTTAGCATGGCAGTTGGATTGTAGAAAGAAGCATCAAAACAATCAAAATCTAAGGGATTAAAGAGTAAGAACAACTAACATCTAGATGTTTTGACTGACAACTCCAATGACACATAGTTGTCAATAATTAGAAGTATGTCATGTTTCAAGTCACAACTCAAGTATTAGTTCAAATTGTAAATGTATTGGCCAGAATATCAATTTCTTAAAAGAAAATCAGTTTTTTTAATACTTTTAAGAAAGTGGTCAACAATTCTGCAATATTATCCATACATTTAAAATATTTACTTAGAACCCAGACTCCTCTATCCTGCAAGTGAATATCAGTTCTTGAGGGCATGTTTTGTTGCTGTTGCTATTGTTTGGTATGGAACTACAATCACCTTACAAACAAGATTTAAAGAAAAATCTTTTCACACCATCCTACTTCCACAATCCCTTTTCTAACACAGAGTGACATGAAATACTGACACATATTAAGTGCTCAAGAATATTCATGAAATTGATGACTAGACTACTGCTACCTCAAACAGAGGCAGGTGCTCTGACTCCAATAAATTATTAACTTATTATCTTTGAAAGTTTAAATGATTACCAAGGTTCTTATAACCTCTTAAAACCTATAAATTTGAAATATATTAATAAAATATTAATAACTCTCCCTTCTTTTAACTATTTAATATAAAATATTAAATAACATGATATTAAATCTTGGTTATCTGAGGACTATCTAAAGATCATTAGGCTATTTTATGCTTCAACATATTTATTTGTGCTGACGCAAATGCAAGGTTTTTAGTATTTACCCATTGATGTGTGTGTGTGTATCCTGTATAGAGAGAATTTATAAATATCTCAAAGGAGAGAATGTCTTCATATATTCTCCATAGAGCTTTGCACCTTTCCACAAGAAACAGCTCCTAGATATCTATAAGAAAAAAATATCTAGGATTTAAAGAAATAACTGAGAATAATTTCAAATGACATTCCTAGTGATAATGGAGTTGAACAAAAATGCTTTTCAAGCCAAAGAGGAGAAATAAGACAGATCTATTTTCTTGGTAGAAGAAAGGCAAACTGTATCATCTGTAACACTGCAAATTATACTAGTCAAATTAGAGTAGTCCGTTTGTGTTGAAATTTCTGAACCAACCAAGAAAATGTACCAGATGATCTAGTATTATTACCAATCTAATTGCTAAGTTCCTTTGAATTTTACTCGTTCAGAAACCCCACTTTTATCTTTGCAATAATGATCCAAGATATTAAAAGAAGGCCCTTGAGTGACTCGATTTGCCTACTGAAGTTCATGCAGTGTCTGCTGATGCCTCATTGCTGTCTTGTCAAAAAGCACTGAGAACATGACTAAGTATAAGGCACAATTAGGACCAGAGATGAAACAGGTGAGAGAAGCACATGCAGTTTTCTTGTTTTGATGTTTTCATTTTGGATTATCAGGGATGGTGGCTTATTTTAAATCACATTGGAATCGTTACAGGTTTTTAGATTTCTGAACAGGGATTGCAATTTCCCATCTACCCAAATTCAGGGATGCTGTCCAAAGATGTATCTTATTATTTTTTTTCTTTCCAAGATTTATATCTGGGTGTGACTCTGAAAGGGAACCTAGACACAGTGATTAGTAAATAAATAAATTTCTTCCTTAATTATGCTGTTTGATTTAAATATGTTCTGATTGAGGGGCACTTGGGTGGCTCAGTTGGTTAAGAGATCAATTCTGTTTCAGCTCAGGTCCTGGGCTCATGGTTTGTGAGTTCAAGCCCTGTGATGGGCTCTGAGCTGACAGTGCAGAGCCTGCTGGAGATTTTCTCTCTATCCTTCTCTCTCTGCGCCTCCCTGCTCAACAAGCTTGCAATCTCTCTCTCTCTCAAAATAAATAAATAAATTTAATATATATATATATATATATATATATATATATATATATATATTCTGATTGAATAATGGTCCAATTCCTATTTATTATTCACTTCCTAGTACAAAGATTTATAGAGATGGATGCTTAATAAATACTTACACAGAAGGATCTGCATCGTTTCTGTTAACAAAGGAATGCAGATACTAGGGTTGTTTCTGTCCCTAGAAGTTGGCTGTGACAATTCGGATTTCAGGTGTTAGTACCCATTTAAAAGGCAGTGAGGTTTGAAGGTACACAATTACTGCTCAAACTCTTGAGCAGTTAACAGTTCACTTGTTCAAAGTAGCTGCCGTGGAGGGGAGTGACGCAAATCAAGAAATCAAAGCCACAAGCAAGAGGAACAAAGTATACTTATATTGATTATTCTCATTGACCAGAAAAAATTAAAGCAACTACAACCTGACAGAATGATGCAGCTATGTAATTATGCAGCCACAGAATGAGCTGGATTTACTGGCTGAAAAGTTCATTAATGTTTTGGCCTGAGTGTTTATTGGTGACCTCTACAACTACTAGTGCATTTCAACCAGATCACTAGAAGGTAGGGCTTGGAAGAAGTGTTGTGGATGAATTTTGTACAGCTACTGGGGATGGGAATAAGGCCAGAGAATTGTCGTAAAGGCCTGGGATCAGAGTTGGTCAGGACTCTGAGTCAATGTGTTGGCAAAGCACCTTGCTCAGTTCAGTGGCCTTATTTCAAGAACAGATCTGTTAAGAGTATTTCAAAATTCCCTTTATGGACCTTCTTGGAACTCAAAATTCTCTGAGGTCTTAGTAGAAGAAAGCCACAAAATGAAGCAAGACTGTTAGATTTCACTTGGTTTCTCCCCTCTAGGAGATCTCAATTGCCCCCTGGGAGCAATATCTTCTTTTCCATGTATTAGCTTCGTTTTTTTTTCCTCTCTGGAGGTCCAGCTCCACCCTCACCACACAGAAAATTCAGTAAAATTCTGGCTATTCATTTTGAAAGTCTAAAAGCACTTTGGTTCTATTTCAGTTTGTACTTCACTTATATAAATTCCTATTTTATTTGAAATAGTCAACAGCTCACAACAGTTTTATATAGGTTTGAAAATGACCTACTAAGTATTTCTAAACCTTGGCTGTCTGAGAAGATTTTAGATTTATTTTTACTCTACATGTATATCTATGTCAGATTTATATTTAGTTATTTTTTAAACTTTCATGGATGCCTGAATGTTCTTTTTCTCTTCTACCATTTTGTCTAAGTACACTGGGAAATTCACTCTTCAAGACCTATAGTGAATCATCTCAAATAAGATTTAATTGTGACAACAAAGAAAATTTCCCAGTAAAATTTCAAAAGCTTTTCATAAGAAAAAAATCTGTTATATTTGGATTTTATTTAAAATGAAATTAAGTATATTAAAATTTCTTTAAGTTTATTTATTTTGAGAGAGACAGAGACCGTATGAGTAGGGGAGGGGCAGAGAGAGAGGTGGCTTAACCGACTGGGCCACCCAGGTGCCCCGAAATTAAGCATATGTAATGCTTGTAAAGGATACTCTTTACCTTGGTGTACACTGTTGTATATACACAATGGAATCAAAAGTCTTCAATAATTTCAGCACAGATGTGCAGTTTAACATTTATTGAACACCTGCTATATTGCCACTTTGAGTCAAAAAAAAAGAGGTGGGGGGAATTAATAGATTCCCCCACTGTGACTACTTTGCTTGGGTGGTAGAGAGCAAAGTCTGGTGGTATATGCTTTCTACTCTGAGAGTGGAAACTTTGACTCTTATTATAGTCAATACTGAGGTCAGAAAAATGTGAAGGGGCTGCCATTTTCTATTAGTAAAATCTGGTCTTCCTTAGTTTGATTTTTAAAAATTTAAACTTGTGCATGCTATGCATATACATATACATACACATATACATACATATATAAAGTAGAATCTGGTACTTGTTCCTTTAATAAATAGAAACAGATTCTAAAATCTCTAGAAGTGAACAAAAAGAAATAAGCTGGATCACATCTAAGAAGAGTCCACCCTAGAAATGGCAGATCAATGGCCAAAAACAGAATAAAAGCATAAGTAGGAAGCTCCCAACAACCAGTTAGGGACAACCAATGCCAAGAAAATGAAAAGAAGGTTCTCTGGGACTCAGAAGATGGACATATCAGTGAGTGGGTAAAAGAAAAGATAAATGCTAAGAGGTCAGCTGGAGCCTTTATGCAGAAGGGCTATGGAGAATGGGTTAGGGAAGCTGAGCTGGCTAAAATAATAAATAAATAAATTCAAAAGAAAAGTATGCAACTCCCTTAAGAAGTGTGTGAGAAAGAGTGTATTTGGATCACTACCACTTACCGTTACAAGTAGAAGTAACAGAACTAGAGGAATATTAAGGCTTTTAGTTTGTTATTTTCAGATCTTGTTCTAAGCAATGTATGACATAACATAAATGAAGGTAGAACTGAATCTGTGTCTTTGGTGTTCAGTTAAGAAAGCAGTGTATGGTTGGATTTTTGTTTTAAGTACAGGTACATGGATTGTGTGTCCCACTTGTGTATTTCTTTTTCCTAAATTAACCTCACCAGTGGGTCTACAGTACTCTACTTAACAATACTATTTTCATGTCTCTCAGATTTAACTCATCCACTTAGCGATTATCTTGTTCCCTTTATTCTTAACAGAGATAAAACAATCCACAAAATAAAGCTAATGGATCAGTAACAACAGAGCTATAGGCTTCAAAATATGCATGATCTAGATCGAGGACTCCTTAACTACAACCAATGGGTAAATCTGGCTTATAGTTTCTTTCTGAAAATTGTTTTATTAGAACACAGCACTGCCCATTCATTTATGTGTTGTCTAGGGTTGTTTTGCACAACAGCAGAGTTAAATAATTGCAACAAAGACCTCATAATTTGCAGACCCTATAATTTTTATTATTTGGCCTTTTAGAGGTGAAGTTTCTCTAAATGAAGATATCAGGGGGGCGCATGGCTGGCTCAGTCAGAAGTGTATGTGACTCTTGATCTTGGGGTTGTGAATTTGAGCCCCATGTTGGGTGTAGAAAACACTTAAATTAAGTTAAAAAAAATAAATAAATAAAATAAAATAAAATAAAATAAAATAAAATAAAATCAATCAATCAGGTTTTCCATGCCTATGTTCAAATCCAAGTTGGCCTCATCACCTACTAGTTGTAGGATACTGGAGAGTATATTACTCAAACTCTTTGAGACTCTGTTTCCTCATCTCCAAAATGAGAATAATAATAGAATCAATTTCTAGGATGCTGTGAGAATTCAAGGTGATAATCCGTGAGCCTGACACAAAATAAGCACTATATCAGTGTCACGTATTATTAATTAACATTATTCCCCTAAAATCCCTTATTCAAGGATATGTTACAATATCCTCATACCCTTGTCCAGGATACACAGCTCTCACATACTTGCAGGCATTTGGAATGAAGATTTCACCATTGAACTCCGAGAAAACCACATTTCAATAATGTGATTAAAATGAAAACAAATTTAGTTTAATTAAACATTGAGACTGGCAATTGTGCATCAGGCAGAAACACATTTCTAGTAAATGTTTAATAATGTGATTACAGAGTGTACTGCATGCACTGGGATGTGGAAAACAATAGTAAATTTGCATGTGAATTTACCTCTGTCAGCCAAATGATTTTGAGCTCTATACACAATACAAACTGAAGTACCCCTAGGAAACAGATGGAAATATGGGGTAAGAGAAAGAGAGAGGAGTATAGGAACAAACAAAAATCTATATAGAATCCCAGTGTTGACACCTTCTGCACCTGTGACTGCAACAAATGTGATCAGCTCCCAGAACCTTGGCTTATTCTTCTATAAAAGAAAGAGATTAATACTTGTCTTCTGTAACCATTGGGCAGATCACACTAAGTGAAATAAGGTATGAACAATGGCTGCCCGTTCGTTCCTTCAGTGTGAATGTTGCAGGTTGTCATGTCACAATTTATGCTTCTGTATGTCTAGGTAGGTAGGGGAGCAGAGTTGGTTAGCATTGTCCTAGAGAACCCTAGGTCACATCCCAAATTCTGTCCCATGCTACTCCTATCTGGTCCTCAGGCCACATCAGGTACTTATGTGTGCCACTGAATCCAGATGTCACCTGCAGTGCCTTCTTATGCTACTTAGAACTGTAGGTACAATATGGTCTAGTGCACAGAAGCATTACATTTGCCTCCCAAGAGATACAGGCTTGAATTCCAGGTATTTGTGTACTAGCTTAAAACCCCGAGAGAGCTAACCTAACAGGCCTCCATGTTACCATTCATAAAATGTTGATAAAAATAGTCTCTTCCTCTTAGGGCTACTTTAGAGATTTAATATAAGTTTTAGTGTGATGCCTGGCACTTAATAACTGCATAATAAAATTTAAGTATGAAAATTATCTTGCTTGTGTATATGCCCTTCTCTTTCACTAGGCTATAAGATCCTTGAGGGCAGAGGCTTTGTTTTATTTCCCATCATCTACCCATCATTTGGCATGGATTCATATGCAAAGTAGGTTTTGAATTAATATTTGTTGAATGGTGGAATGAATAAATGCATAATAAGGAGATCACTCCACTCAAACTCATCCTGTTGATGAGGATGGGGGATTAGCAACACCTCTTCTTAATAAAAGGCAACATCAGTTAGTGAAGAGACTTCTGAAGTGTCACTGCTGCTTGAAAATACAATATAAATTTTCTTCTGGCCCATTATCAACTCATTTCCAACATACAGTTTGATATAGCCTTAGCTTTTGGCTTGAACTGTCATTTTCCACTTATATGCCTAAGTCCCCAATTGTTCTTCTGCAGCACTGTATATCAATCATTGGTATGTGGCAAACCCCTCCATCGAGGCACACACAGAGCATCAGGGACTTACTGTAAGGCTATAAAAGTACCATGTGAAAAAGAAAGCATCTCATAAACCAAACTAAGTATCAGTGGGAATCAAATCCAGTCCACATTCACTCCATGAACTGAAGATTAAAAGTGTCCCTTTGTCCTTGACTCATTCTCTCTTTCCTCCTCTGACCCTGCTTTGCTCCTTCTTCAGCCTGCTGGGGTATTGACAGGGATTTTAGAGGAGTGGAAAGTCTTTATCTCTTTGAGATGAGCTGCAATATGATTACAATCGATTGAGTGATTTACAGTTTAGAGTGCCTTTCATTACCCTCTGTGCTTTATAGAATTATAAATGACATACTGTGTGTGAATATATATTATTATTATTGGATATTTATGCACCGCCTTTCTATAAGAAGCTCAATGTTCTTTTTAGACTTTAAATAACTACAGGGACCCTGCAACCTTGTATAAGACTTAAACTGAAGAGACTGAAGTGGGAAATTTTTCTATAAATAAAGCTACACTCTTGGACAGGTCTTAGGGCATTTGATGTCCATCTAACTCTGGGGCAGAGAGAAAACAGTACAGGATAGTTGCATTTTATGGTTAGGATAATGATTCTGAATTTTAATAATTAAGACCCATTTTGTAGACCAGAATTTCTATTTATTATCTAAACTAGAGCTTCTTGGTGACAATAGGAAAAATCAAACACAATTCACTTAGCCTGGTTTTGACATTATGCAATATTTGATGATTGGTTTAATTTGGAAGAATCTGTGTTAATTATAGATGCCTTGCATAGAATGAGATGTCATTAGTACTTTTATGTCACATTAATCTCAAGTGAGCATAATTTAAAAATCACATAAAAGGTGACCACACTGTATTTCTAATCTTGAAAGTGTTTGGTTTCATATGTACATGTACTCATTATTCACAGAAATTAAGAAATCCTTTTCTTTACATATCTAGTTAAATGACCTTAAGGGTCTGGAAGTGACCCTCAATTTTCTCTTTACTTCTCTCACTGAGTTCCTAGACTATAACATATATACCATTTAATGTATGATTAAGTAAATAATTAACATATGGCTTTTAATTTGTTAAATTCCATCTTCCCTTCTAAATCTCAAGGCAGTCTATGAAAGATGAGAAAAGCATGAACCAAGACCCAAGATGTGTACCTCATAAAGTCCTATAGAAGTTTCCAGAAACACTATTCTTTTGATGAACAACTCTCTATATCAAAAGCACTGCCCCATTTACAAATGAATTCTGGATAAATAATGTCTTTAGTCACTATAATTGCTGTCATATTATCTGGTGTAAATCTTCATAATGGTTACAAACTCCTTTGCGTGTTATTTAATTGTATCATAAATAACCTTGAGTCATGTGTTGGTTTAGTGTCTCAGGGACATGTGTCTTGTGTCCATGTGTCATGTGTTTATGAGTTCCTTTTCCCTCTATCCCAAATGTTCCCTTCCATAGGGTGTGTGTGCATGTAAACATATATGTGTATATAAATGTGTTTGCGCTTGTGTGTGTATTCTTGTCGTTTTGTGGTGGTTATGTTTAATTTTAGCATTAGTTAAAAGCTCACAGTTTGCCTTGAAACGCTTATCAGCTTCTAAGAGACATTTACAGGGACAGGAAGACTCTAGGTTTGATAGCAGTAATTGTATTTAACTTGTAAGAGACGAGGCTATTTATCTTGTGGCTGGGAATTCACGGAAGAGAAAGGAAGGTTGCCTGATAAAACAAAAATTAAAGAAAAAAAATACTATGCACCCTCTCAAAACTCTCCTATCCCCCAAGCAAGACCATTAAACAGTAAAACAGACTTTCATCTAATAAAGCCCTTCCCATCCATGTAGAGATGGTGCTAGAAGGTAAAAGAGGATTGTGAAAAGAAAGAGGCTGCCAAAGTCCCCAAAGAACTAACCAATGTTGTGGAGCAAAGCAAATGTCATAAATGCCCAGGGAAATGCTAACTTGTAACTTGGCAGAAACTAGAGATTTAACCTGAGAGAAAAATTCTGTGAGCTAGTCAAGTACCTAAAGTCTCTGAACAGCTCCTATTCTAGGAAATGGGCATAAAATTAACAGCGATCTCAAGGGTTGTACCAAGGGTAAATAATATGTTATACCTGAAATGGGAAGTAGGTAGGAAATGCTCAAAAAGGGTAGCCATCACCATCTGGACGAATTTGGTTGATAGTAGCATCTGCCATTTCTATATCTCTGGGATAACAATCCCATGATTCAAGTGGAGTGATTAACCAGTGATTGTACAATGACGAAATACATTAGGTGAGTTCAGAAGGTAAATGAAGGTAAATGCCCATGAGTTTACTGATGATGTAAATATTTACATTTATATAATAAGTAAAAGGTAATAAGAGAGAGTATATTCTAGTCCTGCACTGTCCAATATAAGCCATCAGCCACTAGCCTCATAGTGCTGGCCAGAGGACTGAATGTAAAAAATGTATTTAAATCCTCAGTGCTTAGGACATAATAATTGCTCAATAAAAATAAATTTTCAGGGTCTCAGTCATATCAGTGGCATTGCAAGTGTGGCTAATGTGGTTAATTAGTGGTTACCATGTTGAACAACCCTGTAGTCAGTCTGAAAGGAGAAAAAAGAGTCATTTTTAGCTTTCTCAATAACAGTGATTCTCAAACCTACCTGCATACAGAATGACCATGGGAGCTTTTTAAAACTACTGATGCCTGGACCAGTGTTTTTCAAATTTAACACTCCACACGGATTACCTGAGTATCTTATTATAATGCAAATTCTAATTCAGTGGGTCTGTGGTGAGGCCCAAGATGCCCCATTTTTAACAAGCTGCTAGGTGATGTTGATGCTGCTGATCTAAGGACCACACCCCAGACCAATTAAATTAGATTACCTGAGACTGGGGCCTGAGAACTGGTAGTTTATAATAGTTCCCAGGAGAATCTCATTTGTAGCCCAGTTAAAGAACAGTGCTTCATAAAAAGATAAAAATTAAAAAAAAATCTACTGAAAAGATTTTGAACATTTTTAAAATAGTTTTATTAAAAAAATTATGTTTATTCTTTTTAGAGAGAGAGACAGAATGTGAGTGGGGAAGGGACAGAGAGAGAGACAGAGACAGAGACAGAATCAGAAGCAGGCTCCAGGCTCTGAGCTGTCAGCACAGAGCCTGAAGAGGGCCTCCACGTCATGAACTGGGAGATCATGACCTGAGCAGAAGTCTGACGCTCAACCAACTGAGCCATCCAGGCACCCCTAAACATTTTTTGTCACCAAAGACTAACCCCAACAAGTTACAAGTCCCTTATAAGTAGAAACTCACCTGTTTGTGACTCCTAATTCATTCCTGACAACAAGTTGAACTATTTAGCAGTCCAAGTACTCAGGATGAACTGGTTTGAGAGATTAATTGATACTTTTTGTGACCAAATGTTCGAAGAACTTATTTATAAGATGGTTTTTAAAATGTACCTAGCAATGTTCAAACACATTCATTAAGTGAGCTTCTCTCTAGTTGCCATTATATCTGTACAGTCTTGAAAACATGTTCAAATCGGGCTTTCCCTCTTGATTGTATTTACACTTGTTAGTCCCCTTGCAGGATTTCACGATTGGTTTTTATTTTTCCTCCAGTTGAACTGAAAGCAACACTGGTCCTGAATGGATGAATGAGCAAGTAGATGGGGCTTGTTTTAATGCTTGCTTCGAATCTGGCAAGGCCTCAAATGTTTGCAGGCAAAGAGAAAGAAAAGGAATGAAAACCTCCTGGGTAGGAATTAATGAAAACCCAAGACCTGAGAAATTTCAGCATCATGTCAAGAACATAGACTTGTTTTTAACTCTTCAAAATCTCAATAATTGAAGATGAGATGTGGACAAAGAGATCTCTCTTATTGCATGTGTACTGTGTAAGCTATAAAAGGACAATAAGCATTTGAAATAAAATATGTTGGAGACTTTCCATAACTCAGTGCTGTTCAGCCAGGGGTAACTGTGTCCCCCAGAGGACTCCTGGCATTGGAGACATGCTACTGGCCTCTAGTAGGCAAGTTAGGGAGGCTGTTAAACATTCTGCAATACAAAGGACAGCCCCCTGCAACAAAGAATTATCTAGCCGCAAATGTCAAGAGTGCCAAAGTTGAGAAACCCTAACTAACTGAACTGGTCCAGGCAGGGACTTCTACTTGAGAATATTTCTGGTGAAAAAACGAAAAACAAAAAACAAAACAAAACCCTAATAACCTAATGTTGGTATCAATAAAATCATGACTCTAAGAAATAGGAAAATGGGTAGGAAATTTGAATTAGTGCAATCTGAAGATCAGGATAGGAATCTTGGCTTTACTCCTTCAGCTGTGTGAATACTGGGTAAGTTATTTAGCCCCTCACAGCCTCAAATGTAATCTGAATATGGCTATGGTGGTAATAATACCAAACTTGGTCCCTCTCACAGGACAGAGTGATGCTCCAATGTAATAATGCATATGAAGGCACTTTGAGCATCACTAAGCACTATAACAATGTTTTTGCTTTCAATACTTATAAAGACAAGATTCTGTGGAATTTGACATATTCAAATATAAAGAGTTTTCTAATCTACTGTCCTAGAAGAAGAACCACTTCAACATCCTTTTGAACCTCTTCTACATCTTTCATGTTCTGAGCTGGGTGGTCAGACATTTAAGCTCAGGTCATCAGGGGGCATTTTACTGACTGGAAAAGGGGAATCCAATCAAGAGCCCTTCCAATGAGTTGGCATGTAATATGAAGAAAAAAAGAAAAGCAATGGATACTCTGGTCTCAGCACCATCTGCAGTGGGAAAAGAGAAAGTCCTATACATCAGAGCTGCTTCTCAGGCTTCAGTTTCCAGGAAGCCTGTCTCTGACCTAAAAGGCCTCTTACTGCATGCACCCTGCTCAGGGTTCTAGTAGCCCCAGTGACATAAGCAGCCACCCAGGCATGGCAGAGAGGATCTTTAACAATCCCATTCAGCTCAGTCTCCCGGGTTGCCTGGAGCTGGGGCTAAAATTAATCCCTCACGCTTAACTCACCTTTCACCTCCCCTCTCTTGTCCCCACTACTGCATTGTGTCAAGACAGTAATCAGAGGCTTTATAAGGAACATTTGTCAGCACCTGGATGCCAGCTCTGGGCTGATTCTTCTTTTATTTCCCTCTCCTGTTCCTTAGCCTTTCTATTTTCAGGTTCAAAGAAAGAAGTTGCTTTTGAGTTCTATCCTGAGAATTAAGTGATATCAGATCCGAATGGCTATAGAACGACTTTCATTTTGGATCCTTCCTGATTCACAAAGAGTCAATACCGCATGCCCTGGACCCAGCTGGTTTCTAAATATTTCACAGTGGGATGTTTCAGTAGAGCCACATAAAATCCTATGAATGTCCATGAGAAGATTTTGGAGTTGACCCATTCATCGTGATACACAGGGACCTGTTGGGCAGGAACACTTCCTGAGAGCATGCCCTCAAAATGAGATAACTTATGTGAATATGCTATAGGAGCTCTTCCATATTTCTTTACTGTTTAGACATTAGCAAGAGACAAGTAGCACAACTAAAGTCCTTTTGATGGTTTCTATACTTATCACAGTGAATGAAATAGGATAGCTTGGGAAAAGAATACATCACTTTTGTAGAAATTGTGTCAAGCTTGCCTGACCAGATGTCTTTTGTTCCTGGATGCCCAGATACAGGGCGTATTTTAATCTCACGGTTTAATATAAATTAAACCTTGCCAGATTGCTCTGACGATGCTTTAAATTTAGTTAAGAGGATCCTTTCAGTAGCAGAGGGAGAGAAAGAAGATATCCAAAAATCAAAAGGTGACCACTCCTACGGAATCGAGCGGAACATAAGACTAGAATGTTTCAAAGGTAAAATGTTTCCAGGGTAAAATAAACATTTACCCTTTAAAAAAATCAAAAATAGTTTTGGACTTTCTAACGCCATTTTCCAATCTAGGCAATGAAGTATGATGGTCACTCCTTCAAATACTCAGTCTTCCTTCAACTGCTTCATGGAAGCATATTGTCACTGTTGCCAGGAGGACAGCTTGGACTCATTACAAATGAGTCTTTCAGCACAGCTCAAGAAACCTTTTCTTTTCAAAAGGATCTTTGACTCCACATCTTACAATAACCACCTCTGCGTGGTGATTGGTACTGACCTATGTAATAGGACACTTAAAAAAAAAAGAATAAATTTAAGATGACACAAGAAGAGAGATGCTCATTTCTATCCATGCATTTTTCAAAATATTCCCCAATTTTTGTGGGAGCAATAGTGGAAATTGTGCCCAGTTAAGAATGGGAGAATATGGTCTTTCACATTTACTATGTGACTTTAGGAAAGACACAGCATCTCCCTGAGATGGGCACAGTGGGTTGTTTTTTTTTTTTTTTTTTTAATTTATTTATTTATTTTTGGGACAGAGAGAGACAGAGCATGAACGGGGGAGGGGCAGAGAGAGAGGGAGACACAGAATCAGAAACAGGCTCCAGGCTCCGAGCCATCAGCCCAGAGCCTGACGCGGGGCTCGAACTCACAGACCGCGAGATCGTGACCTGGCTGAAGTCGGACGCTTAACCGACTGCGCCACCCAGGCGCCCCCACAGTGGGTTGTTTAATAGTCAGTGAAGTGATCTGTTTGAGTGAATACGTAACAGTCAAAAAAAAAAAAATGCTACCCAAATGGTTGATCATTCTCATAGCTAACATTTATTGAGTACTAAGTAACAGAGTATTATGTTGAACATTTTACATGTATTCAGCTCAATCTTCATGTTACCCCTGGAAAGTATTACCATAATCCCATTTTACAGACTAGTTAACAGAGGTTGGGAGGTTAAATAACTTGCCCAAGGTTACTGGTAGGAAGCTGGATCCACAAACAGGAAAAATACACACTTAGAGAACCAAACAAAATAGTAAAAAATGAGAATGTGGGGAGAAAGAATGTATTTTTAAAGCATAACGTGACAGAGAAGAAAAATCATATGTGTTAGAAATTCTTACACACTTACTTTATGGTACAGTGTTGTTGTATTTTGAATTACATGTGGGGAGAGGCACTAAATATTTCAGTGCTTATGGCATTTCAAAATCTTACTCCAGCCTGCCTTAGACTAACAGCTGACCAACTCCAGCCACTTGACTCCAAAACCCATACTTATAACTGCCATACTGTATCATGCTCTGTAATAATAATACTTATTATTACTAAATAACAGTTACCAAGGATTACTAGTAACAATTGTTTTCAGTGGTAAGCAATGACATTAAAGAAAGGTTTATTCTGTTTTGAAAACATAGTAAGCAACCCATAATTTGGAACTAAAGATACAAAGAGATAGGCACACAGCAAGGGTCACTGGTTTTCTTACATATCTGTGGTTATGAAATGGCCATTAAAGAGTCTTCAGCAAACTTCTGGGTTCTACACTGGCTCAGGGCAAGTGGTTAATATAAATTTAGAAATCTTTGAAATTCCTAATAGAAACACAACAAATCCTACAGCACTACCACTGGGCCAATGATAACATGCATGGAGAAAGAGCGATGCTTCCATTGAGCAAATGAACAGCTTTTAAGATCTCAGGCTATTTTGATTCCCCTGACCACCCATCCCCCAGAGTTTAACCACAAAACATTTAAAAATCAGGTCTCTTAGTGTCTAGCAAATTTCGATGATGATAAGAATTCATAGTAGCTGCTAATAGTTCTGGCTCTCTTCAAAGGCTCAAAGATAAATGCATGAGGTCATTTTGTGCTTTAATCTAACAAGTGCTAAGGGTATGACAAGAGACTCCCAGTAAAGGCTGAGCTGGCTATTGTACAGAGACTGACATGGAAGATAAATGGGTCGGTGAGGCTTTTTATTTAAATAACTTGGGAGTCTTGTATGCTGTTTGTAGATGCTCTCATGATTCTTAAAACATAGGAAGACTCTGGCTATGGGATGGGAAACAGTAGCACAATTACTTCTGATTGGTTTTTTAAAGAAAATGAATCCGAATTGGGCATGAAAACCATCACAGCCCTCAAGTCATTCAAAATTCTTGTGCCACAAATAGGTAAATTTACTCGATGCTATCTCCAATGATAATTATTAGCTCCGAAGCTCTTAAACTTCTGGAAGTGTGTTTTGGGTTTCCTTCCTCTGTGCTCACTCCACTAATTGACAGGATGGCAGTGAGAGAATTATGGGGTAGAGTTTGAAGTGTAGCAGACAGAGTAAAACATAGCATCATGCCCACACTAGTGAAAAATTCAGTATTCTGAGCTATTCTCTTGCATCCAGGTGATGATACAATTGTGGAACAAAGACCCTTCGCCACAGTATTTTCCCTTCTACTCCTGGAACGTTTACGATCAGAATTGAGGGCCCTTTTCCTGGGAGAAGTGAGAGATGAGAGGGAAAGCTAATGGATCATTTGAATGATCTCTTTAAAAGAAAGCGACCTTTCCTCCCTTTGCCCTTGATTTGGCCATCTGGCTCTGGGAGTTCGTTGGCAAATGCTCCTTGACCATAAAATTTAAACAGATGATTAACCCCTCTCCCTCCCACACCAGTTTGCTTGCTGTTAAAATGCCTGCTAGGACCACTCTCTGAATTATCAAGGAAGGTTTAGTGTAAATGAAAGAAAAAATTGGCCAAGTCAACCAGATGAATGAAACTCCACTCTTAGTTTTTCTCTTATTATTACCCTGACTTGATGGTCATCATTCTAAGTTTAGTAAACTTCATTTTACAGTGTTTATGAACTCTCTGACCATCTGTATCTTCAACTTCATCTGACTAAATGTCACCACAGAGTCCAGATCTCAAACTGATTATTCTGTGATTATCAACAATAGCTCCTGATAGAGAAGGCACCCCTTTCCTCCATTGGTCATCATTCGCAATGCCCTGGAAAACCTACAGTAATCATCTTTAGTATGAGCCAGTCAGGCAGTATTCCTCAGGTTAACATACAGTGTTCAGTGCACAGTTAGTAAGTCTCCAGAAGCTCCCTACACTGAACCAAGCCCTACAGGAATACCTTATCTTCTCATACAAAAACAAACAAACACACACACATGAATGTGTGCTTAATATCCAGTGTTTCATGATTTGGTGACAGTTATGAGAAATCAACACTTAGAGTAAGAATGGGAGAGCAAAAGATGGTATGTGGTCATTGACAGTAAAGCATGTACCTGTGGGATAATGCTCATTCACTGGCCAGTTGTCCACCTGAAGTGTGGCATTGCCGCCGTTCCTGGTGAAGCGCACCACGTGGTATTTACCATCATTTACAGGGGTTCTCTCCTCTTTGATGGAGATGTCAACTGTGCCAATATTGAAGACAACTCCAATTTTCCCCTGTTCCTGTGATAAAGAAACACAAAAGGCATAGTTATCACCAACCATAAGGTTTTCTCCCTTTAAAGTTGATCTTCCAACTAACAATAAATCTGTAGGTACCCAGAGGGAGCTGTCAGCATGAAGTTAACAATAGTATCCCACATTTCTCCATGGGCTTTCATCCTGAACATAAAAACCAATGGTATAAAGCCACCCAAATTGCTCTCACAGGCTGCACTGTACAGGTTACATCATTTGATTGCTCTCAACAGATATCAAAGCTGGAACCAGAGAACTACCTAACAACTGTGTAGTGACACTGAAAAGTTGATTTCTGTGAGATGAATGAAACCTATTTTCTAAGAGAGGTAATTAGACACTGGACTCTAGATCACCTCAGTTTAGATTAAGGATTAGGGAGGAAATATAAGCATGCTTGTGCATCGTGGGAGGGGATCAAGCCCAAGGGAAAGTGTGCATTGAATGGTTAGAAAGCAATGGCAGAAGGGTTAGCATTATAGGTCAGCACCTGATGATACTTTTTTTTAGGTCTAAAACACATAGAACATGTACCCTAAGTAGAGGCCAGTGAAACTGAGCTTGACTTTTCAGGGTCAGGCGACTGCCACTCTTTCCACACTTGCAACCCTAATCCTAAGGTTCATCCAAAGAAGGGTGTCATCTTCAGTGCTATAGTTTTATGCTACATAGCAGAAGAGAACCTCAATGGCCCCCCAAAAAGACTTCTGGTGGGGGGGAACACAATGAATTCCAGAAGAGTGACACTATGGCAATGAACGTGAGGATTATGGTGAAGGTGGAGGAGGCGAACATAAACAATGCGAATAAAACTCCTGCTCTTTCTTCTCCTCCAGTAATTTATTACAACTAAGGGTTGGGATTGGAATTCACAATGAGACACAAAATGGAAGTAACCCTACTGATCACATATTTCAACCTTGTAGAAGGGTATCGTAGCATGTGGGATGTCAGGACGGATGGGCAAGGAGAGAGGGAGACACCTTTTTCCACTTCTCTAGTTGTCTGACCTACTAGCTAAGCAATGGGTTGGACATTCAAGGATAAGAAAATTTAGTGGTAACCCTGCCCATCGTATTTGTTCACATATTGTATTGTATTTGTTCACATAGTCTTCATTATTCTCTATTTCCTTATTCAAGAATTAAAAGGAGAATAAAAAGGAGGAGGTGGAAGAGGAGAGGGGGGAGGAGGAGGATCAGGAAGAAGAGAAGGAGGGGACAAAGGATGAGAAAAAGATATGGGGGTGGGGGGAAGTCCAGAATCCACATAAACAAGATGTAGGAAAGATTTCACAGAATCTCAGATTTGGTAATTGGGTTCATTCATTAATTCATTACATAAATACAGTATTTATTAAGCACTTGGTATGCTTAAAGTCAATAAATTAAGACTTCTGCTGAGATTTTAGGCACTGGTTTCCATATAGTTTGGTACACTTCACTTATTTTTTCAAAAGACAGGCTTTCTTCATCTTGCCAATTTTCCTTTAGTATGTGAACACATCTTATTCCTGATAAAAGAATAAACAGGTACCCAGCAGTCTTTTTTAAAATAAACTTTTTTTAATGTTTATTTATTTTTGAGAGGAAGGGAGGGGCAGAAAGAGAGGGAGACACAGAATTTGAGGCAGGCTCCATGCTCTGTGGTGTCAGTACAGAGCCTGATGCGGGGCTCAAAATCACCAACTGTGAGATGATGACCTGAGTTGAAGTCAGACACTTAACTGACTGAGCCACCCAGGTGCCCTCCAGGAGTCTTGATTTTAGAAAGTAGGAGCCTAAGCTAAGAAAGGCTGCTTTCAGCATGCAGGGATGCTGTGATACAGGGCGGACATCATTATTTCTTTTGTGCCCTGATAGCACAACTTGCAATGTAAAATGATGTCTGCAATTCCCATGTTCTGTACTCTGAGAAACGGTGCCTCCTCAAATGGGGACTAAATGCACTCATGAGTTCACAAATCCCTGTTTATTGTGACACTATGTTCTCTGGGTTTTTTTTTTTTTCTACTTCTGCATCTCCAGTACTAAATAAAGTACCTAGCATTACAATGGATAAATGAAACTGATGATAAGGTTTTCTTTTTGCATCTTCCATGCCCATAATTAATAATGTTATGATCCACTTTATTCTTTCTCCTTAATTCTCTAGGAATTCTGAAAAGATAATATGATTTTTCTGCATTCCCCTAAAGCGTTGGCCTTCATTTCTAAGGGGGTTTGTGTGTGTTAGAACCTACTCATCCTTATACCTAAATAAGCAGGGCTATAGTAACCTCAGTCATAACCTGTTTAGCAGAATGAGAGAACTGGAGGAGTTAAGAAACCATGACTGCAGACACCATTACTCCTCTGCCCACCCCACAAATGTGGGCTGTTTATTGCACCATGGTTCTTCAATGAGAAACCACTATATAAATCCTGGATACATGGAAAGGACTGCTGGTGATTCAATTCACCTCTGAGTCACTAATTAATCACGGATGGAGAACAGTTTTAGGCAGAGAGAGGAGACCTTTAAACCAGCATTCTGCTGCTTTTCAGCAACAACAGTGGCAAAGTACAGTTCTGGCTGAGTGAGTTGGCTGATCAGCGAGATATATTCTTGGGCAGATTTTCTGCAAGATCCATAATAGATTCAGGGGAAGAAAAGATTTAATCTCTGCCAGAATAAATATTTGGTCCTTATCTGAGGCGCCACACATTTGCCACTGCAATCACTGCTTCGGAGAGATCGTCTTAATCCTGCTAGCTCTACTGCCAATGTCAATGGAGACCCTTATACCCAGATGTTTCATTGTGTTTCCCCACGGTGGTAAATGTGGCTGTGCTAGACCTCAGATGTGGTCTCTTTACTTGCAGTAATAAGATTTCATTACTGCAACCTCCTTGTCATTTGTCATGGGACCACAGTGGCTTTATAATCTGTGGCTAACTGCTTTGTCTCAGTTCATTATAAGTCTTGTGGCAAGTGCCCATACAGTTGCCGATGGTTGAATCCATCACGCTCAGCTGCCATGAAGATAAACTCTGCTGGCTCATGTGTCCAGAGAACATTTGAGGGATAAAATCATTGGCTTTGGAAAAAGCCCTGACTGATCTTTGGGCAAGTTACTTAATTTTTCTGAACCGGTTTCTTAATAATGTATTACGGGGACAGGAAACCAGTTTTCCAGGCTTCCTAGGACTGTTATAAGGCTAAAATGATATGATTATAATCATTAATATACCACTTTATAAGAAGGAAAATATCATTCAAATATAAGGGATAAATGAGATCATGAGAAGGAAAAAAATCTAAACATTTGACCACATGCAACACCCTGTGAGCACCAGAGAAATTAACTGGTTCAATAGGATAAACATTGTTTTAGCATAGCATGGCTCAAATAATACCTCTCTCTGGTTCTGAAAGCTATATGACCTTGGGCAGGTTATTTAACTTCTAATTTCCCTGCTCTAAAGGGATCTGTGGAGGAAGGGAACAGCGAATTGCTACCTTTGAAGCTTTTTGTGAGGATTTTAGGAGAACACACATGTGGGAAATGCTAGCACGTGGCTGTGCATACTTTGAGACTTCAATAAATGTCAGTCATCTTGTCCCTTTCTTTCCCCTCATTAGTATAGTTGAAAGTGGTGGCACGAGCTAAGGACTGGCTAGTTTGGCAAGAGTGTCATCAGAAATATTATCAAAATAAATGTAAATTTTAGCAAACAGAACATCAAAAAAATAAAATTTGCACCACTGTTTTCCTGTCACAATTTGGTAGTTGCTCTCTCTTCACATTCCTTGGTGCCTTTTATGAGCCCTTTCAAGACAAGCAAAGTGTAGCTACAAAACAGCATGACTATAAATTTTAATAACTCCACGCCCATCACCACTAAAGTTGCTACCAAAGGCAATCAGTTCAATGTATGTTTTTCCTTGATATTAAAAACACAGACAAGTGGTAAATCAAAAGACATTACCAAAGAATCCTCAAGTGCGATAAAAAAAAGTCTATTAAAGAAAAAAAACCACAAAACCAAGACTGAACAGCACAAGAAAACAGCTGTCTTTAAATAGCCAGTAAGTCATTCTTCATCAATAATGACTGTTTACGAGCCCACCTGGTTCCTCAAATTAGTCTGGCTCCAGCTTTCTAACCTTCCATCAGCCACATTATAGTTATTGCTGTGAAGGTGACCCATAAGATACTACCAACACCAAGGTCATATTTTAGAAGCCGAGATGCACAGGGGCAAGACAAATCCTCAGGAATAAAGACCTCCCTGAAGGCAGTCTCTTCATTCATTCCAGAGTGCCCCCAGGGAAGGCAGAATGCACCATCACTATTTTAGAAAATTGCAGCTGACAGAAACAGAACTGGAACTCTCAAATGTATGCCCAACAGATGTGCAAAGGAAGTTCTGAATATCTTGACTTCTAGGCTTCCTACAGAATCTGTGAGTTCAGGGCTAGGCAATAATACAGGAAGAACAACAGGTATGTGATCCTTCTTGGGGCCAGACACTGCCAGGTCAGGTCTGGCACACCCATTCCAAAGTCTGGGTCACTGTAAATAAATCAGTGGCAGTGTTTATTACATTCTTCTAGTTTCTCACATTATGGGCTCATAGTAAGAGAGAATTTCTAGTTCCCCTTGGGATATGGAGGGCCAAGAGACCAGTGTTGACTAATAAATTAGGTGTCACTTCCAAGCCACCCATTAAACTGCTGGTGTGAGACCCACCAGAGCTCTCCCATGGTTCTCAACCACTGCATCCGGCAAATTCCTGGCCGTGGCCTCTTTTTCAGCCTGCGCCATTGAGTGAGGATGGCAACAAGCCAACTTGCAATGGACATGGAAAACGAGAAACAAAGCTTGACTGCTTTATGCCACCAAATATTGAATCTGCTTGTTACTGTAGGATCATCCAAACTACTTCAAAGAACAGAGTAGGTGCTTGGCAAGTAGTTTTTAATAGAATAATTTTTGAATTCTCACAATTACCCTCCAGATTTTTTAGGTGAAAAAGATGACGATTCAGAGAATAGGGGATTCACACAACCAGTAGGAGATACATTTAAGATTTGAATTCAGGTCTGACTTTAAAACCCATGTATTTTCTACCATGTTATGTTTCAGGCACATGTATTACATGTTGCAATTGAGTTATTTATATAATAAGACAGTGTATACATTACATATAATAACTTTATGTTTGCTTAACCTATCTAACCCGTATACCTAACCTAACTATGGGTATTGCAAATATAGGGACACTAACAGGTGCTCGGTAAATGTTAAGTTAATGGATAAGTGAATGAATGAATAATGAAGTAGAATGTGTGGCTTTGGTAGAAAAAAAAATTGTGCTGATTAAGTTTTTATAACTTGGGAGGCTAAATAGGTTTGAATAGTATATGATAATGAAAAGAGTTGGTCATCCATATTCACATTTTTTTTGCAATAAATCTTAATCAAAACATATAGTCTCACTGTGCTTTATATAAGCGATCAATAAAAAACAAAAAGATAAGGTATGGTTTTGACTCACCAGATAATTTTGGCTGAGGGAGAATTTTACTGAAGTTCTCTAGGATAAAACACCCTTGTGTTTAGGAGAACACAGTATGGACTCTTTTCATAGCTAATCACTATCTTCCAGTGAAGATCATCAGACCATTCTTTCAGTGTTACAGTGTCCAGGTTCTAGACCCAAGAGAATTGTCAGCTAATAAATAGGGAGTGTGTACTTCCTGTGTGCAGAGCCATGTACTATTGAAGGATTCAAGAGAAGTAAGAGACCAGGTCTCTCCCTCAAGAAGTCTAAGCCCATCAGGAATTACCCAAGCTGACAAGACTCCAGCTGTGGAGCTTGGAGATGGTTTGGACTTTCACTATCATCCCAGTCCCCTTGCCTTGAGGTACTTGGGTGAGGTGGCTGTGACAGTAAGGGGAAGGGAGAAGAAAAAAGTCTGCTCTGGTTTTCAGAATACTTTGTATTTAGAATCAGAAGACCTGAGCCCATTCAGGCTCCACATCTTGTTGTCCAGGTCATCTTGAGCGGGTCATTCAACTCTCTGTACAAAAGAAATGAGAACAACAATACAAGACACAACAACAACACCTGTGTTAAATGGAATTTAAGAGAAATGAATAAAATATTGTCAAATTCTCAAGTGTTCTTCAAAGGATGGTATAAAAATGAGGTCAATGGTGGGGAGTGAAGATGGTGGGGATAACTGGGTGACAGAGAAATAGTATGACAGATGATGAATGAGTTAGAGGCTTTTGCACACACCCTACAGGATACCACTCTATTTAAAATGCCTGTTTCCCACTCAAGATCATCAACTCCACAATCTGTACTGACTGTTCCTAGAAAATTTATGTTACATGGCTTGGAAACAAATCCTATTTTCCTAAATCTGCACAGGTCTCAATGACCTTTGCACCCACCCAGCAAAACTGCATCCACCTTTCCACCTGCAGCTGTGCTTCTACTGTTGTTGCAACTGATGTCTGGTTGTGCTAGGTCAATCAATTAAAGTGGATTAGATCCACAGACTGAATTACTAACAGAGGGCCAAGAGAGATAAGACTGATAAATAGCTCAAGACAGCTCCATCTCTAACTCCAAGCAAAGAGAGGAAAAAAAAAAAAAAATAAGAGCAAGCACGGATGACAGCTCAGGACAACAGGAACTCTGACCTGAATGGGGGCAGTCAAGGAAGGACAAGACAGCCAGTGCAAGTAAATAAGATGCAAGTCAGAGCCACAGCTCTAACGTCACTGGTCGCAAATGGCATCCTGAGTCACCATGTCCTTCAAATCTACTCTGAATGCTCACTTCTAATCCACAGACCTAATGTCATCCTACCTTGTTTGGTAGTTAAGTCTGACCACAAAGCAAAAAATTAAAGTTCATTTCAGTAGAAGCCCCAGTGCTGCACCTGGACCAGAAACAGTCTTCTGACAGGATTCAGGCAACAGCTGGCAGGGCAGTGATGACTACAACCCAGTACAGGTTGAATATCTCCTATAAGTGCCTTGCCTTATCCCCAAATCTGTACCGCAGATGTGAAGAACTACCCAAAGGCTTTAATTTTTTTTTAAGTTTATTCATTTTTGAGAGAGAGAGAGCATGAGCAGGGGAGGGGCAGAGACAGAGGTAGACACAGAATCCGAAGCAGGCTCCAGGCTCTGAGCTCTGAGCTCTCAGCACAGAGCCTGACGAGGGGCTCGAACTCACGAACCGAGAGATCATGACCTAATAAGCTGAAATCGGATGCTCAACCGACTGAGTCACCCAGGTGCCCCCCAATGGTTTTAATAAAGAGATCCTAGGTTTTGTGCTCACAGTAACAACCTATAATCCTCAAAATAAAGAAAAAAAAAACCACATTTCAAATCACCTAGAACATCTTACATCTTACTTATATACTTATAAAGTGTGATCCTGGGACCAGCAAGCATCAGCATCACCTGGGAACTTGTTAGAAATACAAATTCTTGGGGCGCCTGGGTGGCTCAGTCGGTTGGGCGGCCGACTTCGGCTCGGGTCATGATCTCGCGGTCAGTGAGTTCAAGCCCCGCATCGGGCTCTGTGCTGACAGCTCAGAGCCTGGAGCCTGTTTCAGATTCTGTGTCTCCCTCTCTCTGACCCTCCCCCGTTCATGCTCTGTCTCTCTCTGTCTCAAAAATAAATGAACGTTAAAAAAAAGTTAAAAAAAAAAAAAAAAAGAAATACAAATTCTTGGATCTAACGCCAGACCCTCTGAATCAGAAACCCTGAGGTGGGGCCCAGCAATGTGTATTATCACAAGCTCTCCAGGTAATTCAGATACTTGCTGAAGTCTGGGAACCACTTTCTTATGTCTTGGTTCCACTAGACCAGTGGATTCAACAGATTTTGTGTCCAGGGACATTGGGCAATGTCTGAAGACATTTTTGGTGGTCACATCTGGGAATGGGAGGTGCGACTGGCATCTAGTGGATATAGGCCAGGAATGCTAATAAATATCCAACAATACCCAAGAAAGAATTATCTGGCCTCTAATATCAAAGTGTCACCATTGAGAAACTGCACTAGGGAGGACAAAACTTCACACAAGAAACATCTATCTATAAAGCATGTGTGGCATCACAGAAACTATTCTACAAACATTTTTATATATAGGTCTACTTTATTCCTCACAATGCTCCTTCTTTGAGGTATATATGCATATATACATACACACAATGCTTTCTTTCTCTCTCTCTCTCTCTCTCTCTCTCACACACACACACACACACACACACACACACTGCACATGTATATAAGTGCATGCTTGTGTGTACACACATGAGAATTCTCACATATTTTGTCCAAAATCGTGATTTAGCCCTCAAAGCACAGGGTGAGCTTTGAGCATCTTTGAATACTTGGACTCTCTCCCTACTCCTTGTTGTACTCAAATGTCCATTTTACAAGTGTAAAATTGGAACTGCAAGCTCACATGACCACAGAGTGGCAGGTCTGGAATACATGCCCTGTGTTATTTTCCCTGTCTGGTCTTGGTAACCACCTTCTCTTTTAACTAGCCCCTAACAAAGTGTCCCAGTATATCTCCCAGCACAACAACATTAGCTGAAAGTTCCAATTCCAATTTCGTCCCTTGACTCTTCATTCCAGACTAGGTAATTTTAGTCAGTTTCCACAAAGATGGATGATCATTTTTTGAGTGGACTGCCAAGGAGAAACTCCTCTCCCCAAACTAGATATTCCAGCCCAACGATGAGCAGCAGCTCCTCTACAGAAAACAGACAAATAAGCAGCCAGTAGTAACCTTTCAAGACCTACTCTGTGGCTGTAAGGAAACCTTTTGTGATTCTCCAAAGTGTTTTATTATTTATTTGTCTTTTAAGTGACAGACTGAGTTAACATTATAGCTTCAAGGCGAATGGACCTATGTGAATAGTAAACATCAACAAAAATTTCTGGTTCAATAAGTAAGGCATCCTCAGTCACTTGCGTTGATGAGTTCCTACTCTAAATCCTACCCCATTTTCTAGATGGGGGAAAAATGTATGCATGTTTCAGAACTGAGAGATTTCATATTCTGGATTATCAGAAAATACAATACAGATTATTGCATGTTTTAATGATGCCTTTGGAGAATGGGCATGCAAAAGTTACAGGAGACAGATTGGGCTGAAAGAGAGATCAACAAATAGTGGGCCAGATCTGGCTGTTGCCTGTTTATGTAAACAAAGTTGTATTGGCAGATAGCTGTGTTCATTCACTTACAAAATGTCTGTGGCTGTTTTTGCACTACAACAGCAGGGTTGAATAGTTGCAACAGAGATCTTGTGGCCCAGAAGCGTAAAATATTTAGTCCCTGGCCCTTTACAGGAAAAGTTTGTTGACCCCTATTATCGAAGCTTGCACAATTTAAGGGTAGCCATGTTTTTTGTTCTGTTTTGTTTTCAGTTTTTGATCTATAGTTTATATTTCCATGGTCAGAATAACATAAATATCAGTGGGAGCGTCAAATGGGGAGCCTGTACCTGTTCATTCAACTATTACCTGGAATATAGAACAGATTTCTAATAAGACAACATACATAAAAAATTCACCCGATGTATGTATGAACTAATCTATCTTGGATCCATTAAGGGTGGTTTAGATACTAAAATCAATTCAACAGAGCACTGTTTGAAGGTAGGCAGCCAAGGATACAGAGAAATAAATTAGAGGCTTCTGGCAAAAGATGATGGTAGCTAGAAATAGTCTGGTAATGGAAGAGATGGAGCGAAGTTGTAAAGTTATTAAAATTATAATGATATGACATTTCTTTCTGAAAATTTATCTAGTTCTGTGGAGTGATCATGTACATGCTAAAGTATTGGGATTCTGAAAGCCAGCACACATCACTCTGATGCCGGGACTTCAGTTTATTACATTAGTTGGAATGGGAGAAGAGAAAAGCATTGCTACCCAATGAGTATGTCTCCGTCTCCAAGGGCTCCAATGCATCTGCAAGAGACTTGAGTCCCTTGAATGATAAATGGTGATTAACTGAACTCTCTTGGTCTACCTGCAAGGAGAATCTACCGTGTCATCATCTATGGATGAACACACTGAAATAGGGGCTCATTTTTCCTTTCCTGGTTATCGTAAACAAAATGGCAAGCACACTCTAATATATCAGCAGCGCCTGTCTGCACACAGGGACGATGGTGTGTGTGTGTCCTGGAGATAGTGTTGCAGCTAGGTATTTCATCCAGGTGATACTTTACAGTCCTCCTCTTTGTCAACTATCACCACTGTAACATTCCTTCTGGGATCATATCAGCATTTCTAATTCAAAACGTTGATTCTGACCTATCCCCAGCCACCTTAATGAAAGCAACAGAGGGAAGAAAAAAAAATGAGATTTAAACAGCTACATCACATCAGGAGAAAGCGGGCCTGCTGGCTTCCATGCCAGTGTCAAAGCCACTGCAGGGGAAGTAATCCGGACAAAGGAGCAGAAGTATATAAAGAAGACACTTTTCCTGGGTCCTGGGTGAGACTGGTAAAGGTGACCCCAAACAGGAGACTTGAAAGCATGCCACAGGGAGCTGACTCATGGCTTTGGAAAAGTGTCCAACATATCAACAACTGAGAGTTCTTTTCAAAGCTGCATGCTCTTCTGATAGAATAATTAGGAAACAGAACTCTTTATTTTAATTTACTTGAATTTAGTATTCCTACCAAACTGTAAATTGAGTTACATTACAGCCAAATGGGGAACATACCCCTAAGAAACTAGGGAGTCATCACTCCCCTATCGTATGGCAGGCATTGGGAGCCATCTGGGAGCCAGCAGCCACAGCTTTAGATACACAAATTACCCACTGAGTTCACAATAAATCAATACACAATATAAAGAAGTGTTTATATTATCGCGTTTAAAGGGCACAAGCATTCTTTCTCTCTCTTCTTTATGGATGCACTACAAATTTATTCATTTACATAAAGATGTCACATGATTTTATCCAAATGGTTAAGGAACACAGTGCTAGAGAAATAGAGTTGTGTGTCTACTTATGCCCATGTAAGTGTGTGCATGTGTTTGAATGAGACCTTAAAACTTAACATATCCAAAAGCTGGTTTCTTGGGGCACCTGGGTGGCTCAGTCAATTGAGCATCCAACTTTGGCTTAGGTCATATCTCAGAGTTCGTGAGTTCGAGCCCTGCATTGGGCTTGCTGCTTCGGCTCAGGTCATGATCTCAGTTTGTGAGTTCGAGCCCCGCACTGGCCTCGCTACAGTCAGCGCAGAGCCTGCTTTGGATCCTCCATCTGCCACCCCGCCCCTCTCTCCAGCCCTCCCTTGCTCACGCTTTCTCTCAAAAATAAACACACATTAAAAAAAGAAAAGAGCAAAAGCTGGTTTCTCTGACCCTCTCTTTTGCTTATTAAGTGGTGATAGCTCAGGAGAATCCAGGTCCCTTTGTATCCATCAAACAGCATCTATAGCCAAGTTCTAATACAGCCTATCATAGACCAGACTCAGAGAAAACTGTGTATTTCAGAATAAATTAAACATGAGGAAGATTTTAGAGTCAACATGACCTCTAGGCAATGGAACTGGTTGGTCATTAGGGATCATTAATCCAGTAATGATTCAAAGACAGGACAGCTCCTCTAGGCCTGGTTTAGCCCAAAATTGTATGGGGTACCCTTTCCCATACAGAGAAGGGACTTTTCTCTGCCCAGGAGTCCAGCTTTCGTAACCAGGGTGCATAGATGTATAGAGATGAATGAAATTCTACATGTATGCCCTCCCAGAGCTATCTTTGATTAACTAGGTCTACCTTCCAATTATCCCACAACTTCTCCAGTATCTATTCAACATTAAGATAAATTGTTTGCATTGATTCTTTTCAACATTTAATAGAATGATTCTTTCCCCAAACAGATAATGTGCACTGTCAAGGTAGAAAATTCATTTTTATTTTCTACGTCTTCCTCAATATGGGGGACTCAATAAATGTTTAGCTGAGTGCCTGACACAATGGCAAAAGCATCTTTGCATTTTTTCAGTAGGCAACACTTTAGGACAGAGCACAATATCTCCATCTGTGGTTTATTTACTGCTTTTAAATTTGCTATGATTTTGCTTTGGGAGAGTGCTTTTGAAAATGTGGACCATGATCATGTCTCAGAAGACCATGGTCATTAATTTACTTCACACAGACTACTGAATAGTCTTCAGGATAATTGCCAACACACCTATGTGGCTCTGTTGACCTGGAAGTGAGAGGTTCAGTGATCCATTTCCAAGGCCTTCAATCTACCCAGCTTCTTTATTGGGAGAGATTCAAACTAAAGTCCTAAAAGTGAACACTACGATCCCATTATCAGTTTCTTTAGCCACTTAGTTCCCATTCAAAATCATTTTAACGCTTGAACTATCTAAGATATCTACCTACCTACCTAAGACTTCTAGAGAAACTTATTTTTATTTTCTGGCCTTCTTCTACACTCCTCAGTGTCTGATTCCTGGTCAGTGTAATGTTCCAGCTCTGCCCGTTGGGAGCCCGTCTCCTCATCATAGTATTTTAGGGCTACCTCTGAGTTGGCTTTACTACAACTACCATCCATTTTCAGTTTGCACTAGACTTGCTGAATTGAGGATGTTTACACATAGTTGTATTTTTTAAACAATACCTTTATTTCTCCAAATCAATGTTGCAGACATCAAAGACAAGTAATAGAAGTTTTCCAGTCAACTACACTCTGCATAGGGCACTTTTGTAGGCCTATCAGAAGCTACACAAATGTAGTTGGAATTATTTAGCCCTCAAGAGTGTAAACTCCACTCCAGTACTGCGGAAAAGGGCAATAGCTTTGGAGTCAGAATACGCGGATCTAAATTCTAATTGTTCACTTAATGCAGGTCCTGGAACAATTCACAAGTACTCTGGGCATAGGCTCCTCATGGGAAAGATAGAGACGGCATCCCTGAGCTTGTTGGATGATATGTAGGTGAACAAAAGGTGTTTGTGGCAGTGATGTGAAAAAATGGGGCACTGGAAAAAATACATCATTACAGAATAGATGAAGACAAAAGACAAACAGAAACAAGCACACAGTTCCCTAATTAAGACAGAAGGATTGAAGGGCATTGCCATATAATATTTCTAAGTAAACATCCACAGTTAGTCCTTGACAAATTTCCCAAGTGACCAGAGGCACAGGATTCATTATGTGCCCTTCAAGACAGAAAATGCTTCCTTATTTGGGAGGGGTCAGGCCAAGGCTGGGAAAAAGTGGGGTAGAGAAGACATATTTAGGTAGCTGCTGATGAGGCGGTAAGGAGGAATAGGGGAAGGTTAGGAGGTTGAAGTCATTGTAATAAAAATGAGATTCAGTCCGTGAAAGGGAAAAATAAATACTTGACATATAAACATTTTAGAATATCAACCAGCTGGTCTGCTTTGTAAAATTTCAGTAATGTTGCCGAGACAGAACTCTTTGAATGTTAAGGTAGACTCTCAGGGCTTAATACTTATACTAACAAAGTAAAAGCATTTTTTAAGGTTCATAAACATGCTACATCTTAGAGAATATCTTCTCTCTTGCCCAAAGGTCCCTCCCCACATCCCTGGCAAATGTTTCTCTGATGATGGCACGAGTAGTTATGGGGTTAAGAAAACTTGGCTCAAAATAAAAATAAATGAAATCCCTTTTTCCCCCAAGTATGCCCTGCTCTTAATTCCCTTGCTTTTTGCTATAGGCATCTACTTCTAGCAAAGGAAGAGCTTTAAGAGTTTGTAAGGGCAATGGTTTATGCTGTGCTCACACCTGATGCTGGCCCAGAGGCTCAAGGCCATCAGGGAAGACATCACCCAAGTGATGCTAGAACACTCCCCTTTTGGCAGTTAGTAGTAATTTTAGTGTAGCTAACTAGTCACATCCATAATATCAGTGATACCTTTGAGTCATTTAAGGTAGTGATTAAGGTCAGAAGAAGGCAAAAATTTTAAAAAGAGGGAAGGAAGTAATGGGGAAACAGACAAGGAATTAGATGAGTGGAAGTAACTCTATCCACCAAGCCTCATCTGAAAGAATACAGAAAAACAGCTCCCCAAACCCTCAAACATACATGTATTTCTTGCCACTCTACTTTGTGCTGACTTCAAGAAACTTTCTGCAGGCAAATATCTAGAGGCAAACACCTTAGAAAGCCAGCTACAAGCAGAGACACCTTCTTTAGTAGACAGCAGGATGCACTTCTGATTCAACTGCCAAAGGATGCCTGCTGACGAGCCATACCAGACAACAAGGTCTACCTAACGAATGCACAGAAACAAGCACTCAGGGGACCTAAAACTCAAATGTCCATGACATACAGGTCTCATCTCCACTCTGGTGAAGCACAGAAAGAGGACCAGGAATCATGAATCTACCCCAGAGGAGCACAGTAAACAAACTATACTGAATCTAGGGGGCATACTTTTCAAAAAGGTACTGAAAATTTTTTTTGGTTTTTGTCTATTGATTATTTTTCCCAAGTAGATGCCTATTAATTGCATTATGTAATATAGAAGTTACCAATTCAGAACCTACAGGTGGGATCAGGCCCTCAGATGTATATTATTTTATTTTTTTAAAGGAAGGGGTACTCATAATATCTTTTAAAATGGAAATTAGTTTTCAACACTTAAAAATCAGTCTCTCATGAATAGTTTACATTTAAAATTTTTTTTTGAAAATAGTAAGATTTAGCCACACTGGGATAATATTTCTAAAACACAATTAAAGGGCAGAGTTGATTGGGGGGAAGAAAGGTACAAGATCCTTAATTCACCACAGTCTCCACCATCCTCTATTGCCTATTACCTGCAAAGTTTTGAGTGCTGGTGGCCATCTATCATCAAGTCTTCCTTGAGTGTGCTCTCTCTCTCTCTCTCTCTCTCTCTCTCTCTCTGGTATAACAGGGTAAAGAAGAAAGGGAAACTTCTCTGACTCTCAACAGACAATAGATTGAGGACCATAGGATTCAAGAAAAAAATAAAAGAAAGTCCTTTTTAAAAAGATTCCATTCCATTGGAGAGTGTTATGCTAAGTGAAATAAGCCATACAGAGAAAGACAGATACCATATGGTTTCACTCTTATGTGGATCCTGAGAAACTTAACAGAAACCCATGAGGGAGGGGAAGGAAAAAAAAAAAAGAGGTTAGAGTGGAAGATAGCCAAAGCATAAGAGACTCTTAAAAACTGAGAACAAACTGAGGGTTGATGGGGGGTGGGAAGGAGGGGAGGGTGGGTGATGGGTATTGAGGAGGGCACCTTTTGGGATGAGCACTGGGTGTTGTATGGAAACCAATTTGACAATAAACTTCATATATTGAAAATAAATAAATAAATAAATAAATAAATAAATAAATAAATAAAATAAAATAAAATAAAATAAAATAAAAAGATTCAATTCCATTTTAATCATTTATATTATTAGTCTGTCCCTTGCAGACTTTTCTGGTTTTTAACCCCTAATGTAATGTAATAATCAGAGGCTTTTGAGTAAGATAGGTCTGGCCTTGAATTTTAATTCCACCACTTGACCAAGTTGTATAGACTCCCTGAGCCTCAATTTTGTCACCCGTAATGTTGGAAAAATATTACCCACCACACAAGCTTGTTATGAGGATAAAACAATATATGGAGGCAACTAGCACATGATAGAAGATGCTCAAGGAATTGTACTTCCCTTCCCCTTTGAAGTGTTGGGATGAATCAAGCAGTCACTATCATAAAATCACACATACACATCTAAAGTGCCTGCCAAACTGTAATGACCCAACTGCTGCTACAGAGAGATGGCTCAGCTCAATGTTTTAATGTACTTTTCATGGACTGAAGCTCAACAACAAAATCTATCACTGTTAGGCAACCTCATAAGAAGGTCTGATTTAAAAAAAATAGACTTCTTTCTGAAGTCCAAAGTGTGGTAGCTACCTTCACCTTGACTCAGAAACACACCAATAGTAAATGTACATACACTTAGCCAATGAACAATAGGATTAATAAATGACAGCAAAGATAATGATAATAGAATGCATTATTGAAAGTTGCATAAGAGAAGACCATTCAGTATAGAAAGGTACATATAAATTTTATGCAAACACACTTTTAGTTCTATGAGTTCATATATCTGCATGGCTATAACCATCAAGAAAAATTTAATGTAGGCCACTGCTCTGGAACTACCATTTAATTTTGAGCAGACCATGATATTGAAAAAAAATTATTTTAGTTATATAACACACTTGCCAAATAAATCAAAAATATTCATTGCAATATAACAGCTAAAAAAAACCCAGAATCGCTACTCTACCATGTTGAGATTTAAGTGGGCAATAAATCATAGCCCTCTCCATTCTGAATTCCAAGCCAATTGAGAAATAGACACAAGCGAAAGGATCAGCGAACTTTATTGCTTGTGGAGCTGAATGCGGGAATAGGTCTGGGACAGCACTCTGATCCAGCCACACATTAGGCTTCCTGCTCATAGTTCAAGGCCTGTCCCCTTCCCCACTGCCCCCTGCAAAGAGGAAATTGGCCTGGAGCTGGGTACTCCCAGTGTAGGGAGAAGAGCCCTCAGAACAGGAAGAAGAAATGGAAGGGGTCCCATCAGACATGCAGACCCTTTATCCAATCCCACCAACTAGATAAGGGATTGGAGAGAAAGGATAAGAAGTGTTACCCCAATATTTTCCTTCCAGGGAACAGTGGTTGCTTAATAGTATAGCATGGATGGGGAAACCATCTCTTTTTTAACACCAGAAGCCAAATAAAGCCTTTCCAGGCAACCCTACTGAAGCAGACTGACTTTTAAGAGGAGCTAGAGAACTAATCCTCAGGCATCTATAGAGGACTTGTTAATATAAGGTTGATAATATGTATGGGAATCTTGAAATGTTATTTCATGGTCATAGTGACACTTCCTCTCACTAACCAGTTAATAACGACCACTGTTTCTGCTGATTGCTGAAAATCTTAGCAACATACAGCTGATGTCTTGGATTTTTAGAAATCGTGGTGTCAGAAAAAAATATTAGAGAGAGGAATGTTAAATAGGACTTTTAAGCCAAGAAATTACAGTCCTAATTGGTAAGATTTCAGCAGGCCCATGGAACTTTCTTTATATCATGAACTTCTGCCTCCTTCCTAAGGGCCCAGAGATCTGCTTTGCTGTCATTTATGTCAATGCACCAGCCAAGACTCTTTAGTGCAGCCCAACTATGCTGTCAACCCCAAATCTCAAGGGATGCATATAATCACCATATTTACTGTGATGGCCCAGGCAATAATGATACCCACCGATTCTAATGAAACTAAAGTGCACGTGTCATTTTGGAGATGCTATTTGTTCAGGCAGAGTTGCCTGTCAGCTGTCTCTGGCCAAGCGATACAACCTGCAATTTAGTTAACAAACTGAGACATCATAGAAATCAGTGCTTATAACAGGCTTCCTTGATTCACTTGGGTTTTTCCATCTGTCTTACATATTGCAAGTCTCTAGCAAAGTGGCACTGGTGGGAGGAGGTCCCAGTGGAGTTGAAAAGACAAGGGCAAAAAAAAAAAAAAAAAAAGGAACAAAAAATAAATAAATAAAAAGCAAGGAGTTTGCTAAAATTCTAAAATGGAATCTTCCCCAGAAGCAGAAAATCCAGAAAAAAAGCATTTCTTGGCTCCAGTGATTCAACTGTTGCCAGCTGGACAAATTCCAAACTGGTATGCCAGATCTTCCATTATCAGGTTCCAACCTTTACCTCCAGTATTCTTACCAAACTTCCTGAATCTTCTTCCCCATCTTTAATCACTGATTAATCCAACCATTCATTCAGCAAGTATGTATTATCTACTCTGTACAAGACACTGTGCTAGGCATTGGTTCCAAAATGAACAGAGCCATTTCTACCTTTCAAATATTCCTTGTGCTGATGCTCAGTCTCAGGGATGGAATGGATGGGGGTAAATATCAGTAGGATGGAAAATGGACTGAATTTCAAGGGCCTACTTTAAGGAAGACGAGAATATAAGGAACTGACCTCAGTTTAAAGGCTTCCAGGGAACCACCTGATAGGATGGATCTGTGGATTTTCGCAACAACTTTAAGAGATCATTTATGATCTATTTGAGAACAACCAAAAATATGGAAAAACAAAAACTATCTTTAGGTTACAGTGATATGGGAAAGCTTTATAATGGAAGTAGAATTTATATTCAACTTTGAACGTGGACAGAATGTGGATGGCCCAATTTGGATGCTATTGTGTTAACAGAACTATAGGAATGCAAGATCCCTGAACTTGGCTTTGGAATCCAGGAAACCAGGGTTTAACCCTAGACTGTTTCATATGAGTCAGGTAACACTGAAGAAGCCGATTAGCCTGAGTATTAGCTTTCTTAATATTAAAAATACTTAGTCTATACACTGCATAGGATAGTGCTGAGAACTGAGATAATATATGTAAAAGTGCCTTGTAAACTGTAATGCACGATACACATATCAGAAGATCATTAGGTGCTGTACATTAATTGTTGATTTGACTTTGAATATACATGGCTGTTTCTTTTTCTAGTTTTTACTTTGATAATTTTTAAAAGGCTGTTTTCAGCCTCTTTAAAATCTTCAGTAGAAGCAGGAAACCCTTTGCTTCATACTAACTTATTTCTTTTATCACAGAAAATCAAAGTGCTCCTTGGCAATCATCTCATTAATCTCTTGGAGGGAGGTAAGTAAGCAGACGCATATTTTGCACAGTTGTATATATGAATATCAATTTTACTAATAGAAAAGCCTAACATAAACTTTCCTAAGTCACATAGTGAGTAGAGCAATCCAAAAATGACCCAGGCATCTCTTTACCTAATTACCTACTCTCCTCATTATATGCATCCAAAAACATTGTTCTCCCAGTAGACTTCCAAGTAAAGATCTGGCTTTCCAGCTCCAAAACAAGTAATACTTTATTTAACTTTTAAAGCCTCTGTTTCTTCATTTAAGCAACAATAAGAAAAGCTGGCAAATAGGAGTTTTATGGAGATAAAAAAGAATAAGGCATTTATAATATTTATGAAAGAAACCTAGTTCAGTATCTATAACCCATCAAATGAAAAGTAAAGGCTATCTTTTTTGTTTGTTTGTTTGTTTTATAGGGGAAGCATTTGGTTTTTATAAATCTCAAGGGTAGTTTCCCTGAAATATAGTGAGTTGAGTATGATTCTGAAAAACAATCATTATTAATAAATCCCATAATTAATTATTCCATTAATCAACAAACATTTGTTGAGCCCACATTATATTCTAACAATTGTTCTAGATACTAAAGATATAAAGATGGATAGAACACAGTGTAGGTTTTTGACAAGGTTACAATTGAGTAGATGAGATAAGACATAGGTTAAAAATAAAAACTGTTCAAGAATAGAAAGTGGTAAAGGCAGTAACATACGCAAACAAAATTCAACAGGATTTCAGTGGAAATGGTTATTCCCCAAGGGAGACCAGGGAAAACTTCATCACAGATATGATTCATAGGCTAGGTCATGAAAGACACCTAAGATTTCAATAAATGGAAGGAGTGAAAACAAGATTGATGAAATAGTATTCTATGCAATGAGACTAACATAATCAGAGGAAAGATTCAGAGAAACAAAGTCTGATCAGCAGATGAGTTTGGTGAGAGCATAATATACACTAGAGAGAAATGGATTTTGCTGGAATAAAAAGATAGGTTGATGCTAAATCATTTTAGGCTTTGAGTGGTGTATTAAGGAATGTAAGTCAATACTAGGACACCATTGAGTGAAATCATAAAAAAAATTATACGTTAGAATATTTGAACATGTTGTGAGCAGATGGGGAAGAGGTAGAGGAGGGGAAATATAACAGATAAAATGGAGATGAGGTAACAGATGGCATGAGATCCCAGAAGAGGCAAAAGGGCAGGAGGCCAAGGGCACAGGTAGACTCAACTGTGGGGAAGGTGCAAGCCAATTTTTCCACTGAGACAGGAAGGAGAAATAGTTGCAGCTGTACTGTGGTGTACTGAGATCACCATAATTTGATAGATGCAGAAAAAAAATCTATACATTCATTCGTTAGAGACATTGTAGAAGGAATTTTTAAATTGAGGGGTACTAAACTAAGACCTTTAAGGTCCTTTTCAAAGCTAAGGCAGATGTACCAATAAGGTCCTCATTTTCAAAATGGAGAAAAAGGAGTCCTCACAAATATGGGACAAGTACACTTATTTAGAAGAGGAATAGGAAAATGGTAGGTTAAACTAGCTCAGAGAATGATTTTGTGCAGTTGGCAAAGAGTCTTCTAAGCCAAGTATGCATATTTCTGTTCATTATCACCATCACGACCACCACCACCACCACCAAATTACACCCAGCTTCTGATCTAAACATTTACTACCTTCTAGGCCTTTAGGAGCATTTGACTTCATCTCTATATGTTATAGAGATGAAGAGGAGTTGCAATAATCTAGCACAGCTTCACTAAGAACAGTCACAGGACTTTCTGTAGTTTGGGTTGCCCTTTTGTGCTCTAGAATATAAAATGAAAAAAATTTGCCTCTGGAAGCCACTGACTTCTCATCCTGAGTCCTATAATAAATGCACAATGAGCAGAGCTGAAACTAATTCCAGCATGGAACCAATCCTAGGTCACCTGCAGCCCAGAGCAGAGCCACCATGCTGAGCCTGGCGGAGATAAGCCAAACTTCAGTCAACCTCCTGGCTTGTGAACATGTGAATACTTAATATTGTTAGCCATTAAATTTTAGTGTGGTTTGTTATGCAGCATTATTAAGCAATGACTGACTAATACACTGAACTTCAAGAAACAAAGGACTCAAATACTCTTTCTAATTGGTGTGAAGATTCTTTTAATTTTTTTAATGTTTCTATTTATTTCTGAGACAGAGAGAGACACAGCACGAGTAGGGGAGGGGCAGAGAGAGAGGGAGACAAAGAATCTGAATCAGGCTCCAGGCTCTGAGCTGTCAGCACAGAGCCCCACGTGGGGATTGAACCCACAAACTGTGAGATCATGAGCTGAGCCGAAGTCAGAGGCTCAACCGACTGAGCCACCCAGGCATCCCTGGTATGAAGATTCTAAAGTTGAGACACAAATACAAGAGCCTCACCATATACTATACAACTTTTTGCTCCATATATACTGAAGAAGAAATGCCAAGTTATATTCCTTCTTTGCTACCTAAATTAAGCTTGCAAAATTTTGGTATTACAATCCATTCTAAACATTCTAAACAGCCACTGATAAAACAGAAAATCAGCTTCCCTTAGCCACTAGTAGAACCACTTCTCTTACATTAAAGCCAATGGTAGTGACTTATGGATATTGTGATTAGCTTGAAAGAGTTCTTTCTATTTGAGACCTTTAGTCTATTTTGCTGTTAGTAAATCAGTTGTCAGAATTGTTACTGTTTCCTCCACATTATGATAATGTAATTTGTACTCTGCCTCTCTTAAGAATGGATGGGCCATATCAGGTAGAATATATATACCACCAAGAAGCTTCCCATGTTGGAACTGAATCCAAGCTTGAGCTTTTGAGGGGTGTATATTTTTTCAGGAAATTCAACTTCCCAGCCAGGTCCAAAGCTTGTTTTCCTTAAAGAAGTTAAAATACATGGAGATCCTTTGGGTACTACATTTACGACTTTTCAAAGACCCTACTTGCAATTAGTATAAAAAGAGAAAGGCCACATTTTTAAAACTTAAGCAAAAGGAGTAGTGCTAAGACGATGAACAACATGTGCTTTGCCCATTCCAGGGGCTCCATGCATATCTCTTAGTAACAGTCAAGTTAGTGTGGACATCAGGAATGGGAAGACTACTCACTGCTGGTTTTGGAAAAACCGTTAGCTCCCAATACAGATATGCATGTTCTTTGTCCGGATCCAAAAGAAACCATCAAAAATTCATTATCATAGAATTGCTAAAAATAGTCATATAGAAGCATCCTCATTGACTTAAAACCACATACAAGCAGTCCTCCACAATAGCCTGAAAAATGTTCCTATGATATCATTAAAGGCAAAGAATTCCATTCCAAACTGGAAATATGTCACTTACTTTAAAACCCAAGAAAAAAATCAATTCACTGCTTTATAAATTTAATTTGGACTCACTGGCTTATGTAAATTCTCCCATTTCTTCCTGTTCTCTCTATTGGACAAATTATTGTTCTTTGCTTTCTACTCCAAAGAATTGCACCATAGGGAGAGCAAGATGAATAATGTCAATAATATCCCTACACAGATAACTGTGCCACTGTCAATGTCCAATTGCTGCATACACTGAAACCATTCCTTCGGAAGTCTCTCAAGTACCTGATTCATTCATCTTTCCCTGAGAGGAAGTGGGACCAAGAAGGATTTATTATCTGAAATAGAAACCAAAAGGTAGCAGCCTCTATTCAAGGTCATAGCCAAAAGCACAACACCTGATTCTCTGCTACAATTCCTCTTTCTGAGCTACCTGTAAAAAAAAAAAAAAAAAATTCATGACTTCAGCTACTTCAGGTTACCCAAACTGTTCCCAGTAGAAAGCCACTCTGTAATCTGATGCAAGAGGTTGGTCCTGAATTTGTTTCTTCTCCCACAGCACAAGTAAGTTCATACCCCGGTCATGACTGTCATTCCCATCCACGTGTCCTATCCTTGTCTGAATTTCCTTTTATCCCTTCTCAGAATTTGCCAATTATTACAAAGTCTTAAGGACAGTTAAACATTTTTAATTTAGATACATATTAAAACTGCTCCACGGGATAGCCAAAGTCACATTAGGACCCAACCACAACTATTCTAAAAGGTCTCACTTCCAAAAAAATCATGATCGCTAACATGTTCAAAGCCTCTCTAAATTTTATCTTGGTGAAATATCTGTAAGCACTTAAGTGTGTTTTCTCTTCTGTTATCTCTTTGCGTGTGTGCACAGACAGCTCTGGGTGTGGGTCAGGTGAGGGAGGAGAGAGAGTATGCAAATGAGGGAGTGTATAAGGGAAGGAGGCCAGTGACACAGAAGCACATTAGAGAGATGAAAGGCCAGGGAAGGGTGAGTTGCCACCTTGCTTGTTCCTCCCCTGGCAATTCAGTTCTGTCCAAGTAACTCTCGATTAATGCACCAAGCAGAGACATTTCACATTTCCTCCTTAAGATCATTCTGACAGCTCACCAGCTGTTCCATGCTATTTTTTGCCACGATGGCATGGGTAAGCCACAGCGCCTTCTCTGTTACTCTGCCAACAGCAATGCTGCCTGCTGTTCAGTGCTCAAAGTCTGTTCTACAACCCAAACTCTCCCTTCTTGTCCATTTTCCCACTCACCTTGCACAATAGTAATTTAAGAGTCATTATTATGTGGTCTTGGGGAAACCTAGATGGTGGTGGTGACTGATGCATGACAAATATAGTTAGGTGTACAAATAAGTTTTTATTCCAAGATTAATTAATACAAAAATACAAGTGTCCCTATACTGCACATTTGTATCTTAAATTATTTTCAGTACTTGAAAAGAGTGCCATTAAGCAGAGAGAACATAAGTACTGAGTTGGAGAGACTTGGATTTTGAACCCCCATTCTCTTTGCTAGCTCGATATCTTTCCCAGTATCAGTTTCTGCATCTGTAAAGTGGGTTTTTGTTCTATCTGAAGATATTAAGAGACTTGAATGAGACCGTGAAACAACGAGGTAAAGAACCAGAAATTGAATTTGAATTTTATAAATCCTGTTCAAATTTTTCCTCTACTTACAGACTTCCTTATTGAGGTAAACAAAAAGGAGAGTGATGTAGCATGGGGCATGATTTACACAAAATCTAATAAGCAATCTGTTTTTCAGGCTGATGGCATGTGAGAAGTCACTGCCTAGAAAAGAGAGACAGCTGTCCAGAGGCAAATGCATTCTCGGTACAAGAGAAGGCACTTGACACAGATATAAGAACGGAAAACGCATGCGGAGGTATGGTGCGTAGGATGTAGAAGTAAGTTTCCTATATTTCCCATCAGCCCTCAGAGCATTATAATTACAACAAAATAAAAGTCTCATAATTTGGCTCTGAGGTTCCAACCAGACTAGAGTCTTTTTTGATCTCCCATGTGTTTGCTGCCAGCCCCAGGACTTTTCTCCTCTTCTCTGGAGTTATTGATAATCCCACAGTGGTGGGGTGTATCCTTAGTAAGATTCCCTTTCTGATCCACTGTTTGGTGACTATATATCTGACATATGTCCATCCTTGATGCTCTGCCTCCATAATCATTCCCACAACCCTGATTATACCCAGGCTTAGAGGACATGAAAGTGTCTTCATAAAGCAGTGGGGCTCCCATCTCTGAAGGTACAATGTTTAGGACACTTTGATTATGAAGTAAAGAATAACAACAATAATAATCACAATATTAACCCTTCCTTAACACTTGATGTGTATGAGGCAATGTTGTTCTAAGTGCTTTCAATGCATCTGAATTTGACTCCTGCTCAACTCTGTGAGGTGGATGGTATTATTATTATTGCCATCTTACACGTGATGGAACTTGTCCCAAATCACACAGCTTCTAAGTAAAGGAACCAGGATCAAAATCCAGGCTGTCTGGCTACACTCTTAATGTCTCGCTCTTGTGACACGTACACCATCCACTGCCTGTCTTTAAACAAAAAATTCATTGCTTTATCACTTAAAGGGGCATCAGCTGACTAGATGGTCTTACTTACGCATTGTTTCCTGGTCATCCACCTGACAGTAAGTAGTTTAGTCGAGTCATTTATCCTTTCAGAGCAGTGAAATGAAGAGGACAAATGAGAGGTCCTTAAATGCCTTTGCTAAATCGGCCGTCTATGCCCCTTTGGTAGAGGAGTCCAGGTCCCTGGGGTGCTGCTGAATCTGCTCCATGAGCAACTTCTGCTTTGATGGTCAGAGGACACTGTGGATGCAATGCTCCCTGGTGTTTTACACTTAGTGATAACTGAATGGAATTAATGTTTCCCTTAGGGAATACTCACTTTGATTTCTAGATCAAGTACCATACCCATGATGTGCCTGCTCTCTGCATATATAACTGAAAGATAATCACAGAGAAGGCATTTGGGTCTTTACCTTTCTTCCCTGGGTTAGGGACCCAAGGATTTAGGATTCACTTCATCAGAGGCCAACCCACACACTCTGCATGCCACAAAAATTATTGCAACTGATAGGGAACTAACAATGACAGCAGAGCGTGATGTGACAGGAAAAGAGAATCCTAGGGCTGCCTGTCAAAGAGATTAAATCACTGGATTGCCTCCTACACCTCAGCATATTAGCAATGATACATTTGGTGACCATGGGCAGCAGTGCACAGAAATTCTATAAGAAGCACATTTACAAATTGGTGTTATAAGATGAATTCTATCCCCGCAAAAGATATGTTGAAGCCTTCATCCCGGGTACCTGTGAATATGACCGTATTTGGAAATAGGGTCTTTGAGATGTAATCAAATTAAGATGAGGTCATTAGGGTACACCCTAATCCAATATGACTGGTGTCCTTATAGGAAGAGGGAAATGCTATGGAAAGAGAGACACACAAGGAAAGCACCGTGTGATGATATGCAGAGATTGGACTGATGTCCCTGCAAGCGAAAGAACACCAATGGCTGACAACTATCATCAGAAGTTAGGAAGAGGAAAGGAAGGATTCTACCTGGAACCTTCAGAAGAAACCCAGTCCTGCCTTGATTTTGGATTTCTAACCCCTAGAACAATGAGACAATAAATTTGTGTTGTTTTAAGCCATCTGGTTTGTGATACTTTGTTATGTCATCCCAAGGAAACTGATACATTTGGTGAACCCTGTTCCTACTCTTGGTTCCTGGATGATTACTTGATCTTAGATCAATTTCCCTCGCCTTCCATGTCTGAGGATTCATGCAAGAGTTGAACTTTGATACTTCTGTCGTCAAATCTCAATCAAGAAGCACAAAAGGATCTTCTGACTCAGCTTGTTTTCTTCATAAACTTGTTTTCTTTTGTTTAATATGAGACCAGAGTTTGTTGAGATTGGCTGGGTTTGAGATACGTATAAACAATAAAGGAAACAGGAAAGAGCCTGGGTCTTGGACGCTGATAGACCCCAGCGCACTAGTAGAAGGACCATGGACATTTTCCTTTACTACCTTGAGCTTCCATTCCTTTATTTGTAAAATGGACATAATCAAATCAGCTCCACAACATTTCTGTGAGTTTCAAATTACTTGCTTTACAGAAACTGGCCTACTTTCCTATCAGGCATGTGTTTCTGCAACATAGTATCCAAAACAGTAATGCCCTTTAAGGCCATTGTATTCACTTGGGTCTAAGGCAATCCTAGAATCTGTATGAAACTTTTTCAACATGTAACCTGTCAAATGCAAACCAGGAGACTTTACGGGTATAAACTCTGTCTAATCAATCCTAACATCTGTCTATCCCGTTCAGTCATAGACAATGTGCAATAGATAAAATGATACAATAGGTAAAAGTGAGTCAGCCATTAAGATTGCTACGGTTAACCACTCTGTTTTCTGTTTATTCTCTAGATTGAAGTAGAACATGTTTTACCTTGTGTCTTCCCTCAACCAGAGCTGTTTCTGTAGAGAAACAAATAAGGGGCACATACCCCCATGGAATAATGTTTTTTGGTCATAACAACAAGTGGCAGGGACAGCCTAAGATCATCATCTTCTTCTTCATCACCTTTTCTTCTTCTTCTTTTTCTTCTTCTTCTTTTATGTGGTTTGGTTTTGTGTGTGTGGCCAAGTGACACGTCAGGTGATACTGGATAGAGTACAAGGTGCTGAGAGGTTCAGATGGCAGAGCTTCCTGAGGCATATCCCATCATGGAGTGGCTCAGTCTGGCCCTGGTAAACCCTAGAGCTTAATGGCCAAAACTCAATTAACAGAGGTTAAAAACACAGCCAGTTAGTTCACCCAAGAGTGGGAGAAAACTTTTGGTTCTATCTTTCCACAGGGACAAGAGGAACAGACATCAGTTGGCAGAAAACAGTCCAGTTCCGTGGCCATCCATCTTGTACTGATGTTGTTTTCTCCCATCTCAGAAGACACTCTCATTATCTGTCTCATTAAAAATATTCCTTTGTGGCTTTCCAAACAAATCTTCTCAAATGCTTGAGTTCAAGAAACAGAATAACAGCAATAGGGTATTTCCCACACTTCCCAAAATATCAGCTACTTGAATAAATATTTACTGAGCACCTATTCTATGTGACACCTCAGGAAGCTAGATGTTATACAGGATGCACAAACAAGGGAGATACAGCCCTATTTCTCAGGGAGTAAATACGCATACAGGACGTGAATAGAAAGCATGAAGAAGTTAGAAAAATAACCAGAACCAAGATGTAGTTACAAGTGCCATGGGGCTCACCTGATGGTGAAATTGTATTGGATTTGGACTGATCAAGAAATAGCTCCAAGACATGTGTAAAATTTTGCCCCAACAACCGATCCTTATCAAGTTAGCTCCCCTTAACCTGGACCTACATTTCCGGATTAGACACACTGATGTCATCAGGAGGCAGGTTGCAGTGTTCAATAGAGTGTTTAACAGAACAGTCATCAGACTGAGAAGGACCTAACTCTGAATCCCAACACTGCCAATTACTGGGGTTTGGCTGAAAGCAAATCCTTTGGATGTTCCATTTCTCAGTTTTCCTACTTCAAAAAGGAATAACATCTACTCCACAGGATTAGTTTCTATATCGAGGTAGTATGTATGAAATACAGTGCCTGTGCGTAGAAAGAGCACAATGGTAATGCTAGAAAAGCTATAAAGTTTAGAAGTAAATTTCTCCCTTTGGAAACAATCCAATGGGGGGATTGATCCAGGTTTTGCAACCTACTAGCTAAATTTTGGGAATTTGGTTAATTTCTCTACATCTTGGTTCCATCACTTAGCACTCTGGTGAGGGTTAAATGAGATAATATATGTAAAATACTGTGACTAGAACATGCAATGGACTCAATAGATTTATTTTTGTTATTATTAGTGAATAATTGTCTTAGACAAAAATAGGAAAAATAGAGATATTATTTTTTTATTATGAAGTGGAATTTTGTAAAAGGTGTATGGAACTGCCAACAATTATTGTCAGTGAACAGGTACCTACTTCAGGAGTCACCCTCTGCTTCACTCCTAGTGTTCCCCTTCTCACTCTGCTTGGGCCACTCTGGCCTTGTTCCCATCTTTGGAGTCTTCTGCTCCCTCTGTCCAGAATTATCTTCTTCCAGGTCTGTTATCACTGGTTCCTTCTCATCCTCAGATGTCGGATGGAATGGATGTCTCCAACTATACTATCCTCAAAGTACCTACTGCCCTTGTTCAGTTCCTTTGCACTCTGGCACTCAATGCTATTGGAAACTGATTTATGATTTATCTATATGAGTGTTACTTGTCTCTTCTCATTAGCATATGGTATACCTGGACACAAGGACCTTGTCTCCCTTGTTCCCTACAGAGCACTTCCTGAAACATAGGAGGCACTCAGTAAATAAATGCCTGAGTGAATGGATGACTTCAACACACTACAGGGTACCTTAGAGTGAGAACATTATAAAAAGGTTCTCCTTTCATTGGCAAAAGCCGGGATGGTATAAAAACCCTCTCCTATCTCTGCTACCTAGAGGAGGCAGGCATCTCAAGCAGCGTTACTATGCAGGCATGTACCAAAAAAAGAGTTACCCTCTTTAAACTGAAGCATCTCGAGATCTAAACACATCTATGCAAGGTTATATTAAGAATCACAATAGCAACAGATAGAAGTATTAAGAACTTTGAACATAAGGCTTGAATACTGAGCAGTAAATGCAAGCAGAGAGATGGAGATTCTGGTCTAATTTTATTTATGGGAGGAATACTTTCCTGCAAAATGGCCTGGGGCTAAGGTGGATGACACCAAAAATAAGGAGCTAAGGGAACAGGAATCCCAACACAGTCAGAACTTTGAAACATTCCCTCAGCCCAACCTGGGCTGAGATGCTTACAGGTTCCTTGGTGAAGAGAAATGAATTTGTATCAGCAACACACTATGTTAAGTGTAATTTGGTATGGAAATGCCCATCAAACCTCAATATCATACTCCCAACTAGCCCCATTTCCAAGTAGAAGAAACTCTTTATTTTTAACTTGAACCAGGTGGACCAAAATGACAGGAACAATCAAGATCCCAAAACCCAGCGTGGGCTAAGCCAAAAGGCAGTCCCCCTTGGAGAAATGTTTTCTGAAACACGCTCACTTGGCTGTGTGAGTCACAGGTTACCAAACCTTAGAGTTTTCTTTTCAGTTATGGAACTCTCGAAAATGAGCAGGCTCAAAGTTGTCCTTATGCTGAGGGGGTTAACAACGGCAAGAATGTTTTTCTTCATGGTTTTGTAGCACATGCCCTTCTAATAGAAACCAGCAGCATTCACTTGCACCACAATAGCGCCATTTGTCAAATTATCCTTCCAGTGAGTTAAATCATGCCCCCATGGACAGAAAAGTTAATCTTTTTCCAAAGAGCCCGCTTTCCGCCCAGGAAGGGGCTTATTTGCATTGCAGGAGCTGGCTCTGCGTTATTATGTTTCCACAGCAGCTAGGTTCATAGGTTAACCACATGGTGTGTTAACAACAATTTCTTTTCATCCTTTTAAAGTTATTTTCATTTCATTAGCTACTCCCTTGCTCTTTAATTATTCTCTGTTTAGGTTTTGTTGCTGCCATCATCAAATTTCTATCAGGGGAAAGGGTTGCTACCTTCATGCCAGTGTGCATGGGCTACACACACATACACACACACACACACACACACACACACACACACACCCCTTCTCTATACAGTGTTTTTGACAAAACTCAGCTGGATCATGCCAATCTCTGTGTTTCTTCTTCCTTGTTTAGGTTTTTTGATATCATCTTCCTTCAGTCCTTGCACACTGCCACCCTGCTTACCTCCCACCAGCAGCCTCCATACAATGCCAGTCTCCCTCCTGGAATCTGAGACTCCACAATCCCCCACATAGTTTGTGCCTTTAATTAAATTCTAGTCCCCTACTGCCCCTGCCAAGATTCATAGATACCCTAAAAGGTTCAACATTAATTAACCAGAGCTCTGCAAATTCTCCAAGCTGGAATACTAGGAAGGAAGGGTGGTAAAATTGCAACATACTAGGATTTCTAGCAGTTGTGTGATGATACTCTTGAGGGAGATGTTTCAGAGTCGCAGGAAGTCAGGTAAGGGAAGAAGAGCATTATAAGTGACCATAACAACCAACATATAGTGTTCCATTTATTTTTTAAAAATTCAATTTATTGTTTTTTTCTTCCTTTCTTAGGGAAATTGAATATGATCTCCCTTTCTCTCCTGCTTTCTCCCTCTTTGTCCTTCTCTAACAAAGTAGAAGAGATCAGAGTGATGCTAAAATAAATAAAACCCCCAATACAGTTTCGATCATTTAAAAAAAGTAATTGGGGGATATTTCTCTGACAGTAATATGTTAATTAGCCATCACCTCTGTCTGAATGCTCTGGATTTCTATCATTTCTCATAAAATCCAAAGAAGAAAGACTGTATTGGTAAATTAGAGAACTATCCAATGGAAATATGTTTTTAAAAAAATGGATCTAATTTGAACAGTCATTAAATCTCTAAGACAGAAGAGAACTTAGTAGTTATCAAGATCAAAATGAATCTGATGGATGAATTCCTTTAGTAACTATGAAAAGTGTTTGCCTTTCCTTTTTCTTCAATACCTCCATTTGTGGGGGACTCACTCTCCTAGAAGAGATCATTCAGTATCTAATTGATTCTTGGAAATGCTACAACTTCCACCAGTTACTTTTCTTGAGGTCTCATAAGACATGATTCATAGCTTTTTTCCTGGAAAGTCTCCCTTCTTCAGGTGAATACTCCAGATTTTTGAATTACTCTTCCCTGTGTGCCCTGGATCTCAGGAACCTGTCTTGTTACTACTGGCATTCTCTAAGCAGACAGCTTGACCCTCCCACGGTGTTATTGCAGCCTGTCTCAAAGGCTGCAGAACATAGTTCTCCTCCTCACTTCTAGTACCTGTCTTCTCCTGGACAAATTAGGTCTGGCCTGCAAAGGACCTGAACCAAGTCAAAGCCCTCACTTTCTGAACCTCCAGCAAAACCCAATCAGAAGAATCTTGAAATTGATTGAATACAGATATCATCTAAAGATACAGATACTCCTAAGTCTCACAGAATTGACATATTAGAAAGGAAGTGGATACTTCCAAAAATATCATAGCAGCTGTATAAGAAAAAAACACAGCTTTTCACTTGTACCTAGCCCAAATCCTCAGAGTCAGACTCTGAGGGTCAAAATTCTCTCTGTCACACAAGTGTAGCATTTAAAAAGAGAATCATGTAAATTCAGCCCACCATTCTTCGTTGATTTTATAAGAATAAAATACTATTTCCAATTCTCCCCAAAGTTGAGACTCAACTACTTTTTAAAACCTCTAAACTGTCGTCTTATGGGGGGAAAACATGCCATCCTATTTGAAGCATTTGCTTATGAACTTCCTATTATTTTGCATTCCCAAGAAAGCTTAGTCCTGCTTTCTTCTCTGTTAATAGGTCTATTAAAAGGAAACCAACCTACTTTTTTTTTTTTTTGCTTTTTAGTCTTTTTTTTTCCAATATTATAAGAAGAACAAAATCCAACTCCTCAAATTTTTAAAATTCTACAATAGAATTTCAAAATGCTACTATTAAGATTCTTTAAGTACAGACACTTCCTGTATTGAAAACTGTCCCCATATACTATCAAAAAAACATAAGAAATATTCTTTTCAGCCACCATCTCCTACCTGTCAGCCTCCTTTCTGGAAGCTTTATATATGGTACCTCATTTAATTCTCTAACAACCTGATGTTAGTTACTATTGCTCAAACTTTAAGTAATGAAGGAACTGATGTTCAGTGAGGTTAATAACCATACCCACGGTCACAAAGCCAATAGTTAGTAAGATCAGCATGTGACCCAGTTCTATCTGATATTTGTTTATTATCTCTGACTGAAGTGACACAAGGCTGAACAAAGGTTGTGCTATTTAATGACAGATTATCAAATCTATAAATGTAGTAAGCAACTAAGTTATCATTTTTCAACCTATTCTAAGACAGATGCCTTAGACGTTGATTCCTATTTTGTTTTGTTTTGTGTTGTGTTGTTGCAGTGGGGCTGGAACGAACCAGGGTAGAACTCGACAGCTAAGGATCCCAATTAAACCAAAGGGAAGATGAGTTGTGGTGCACCAGGAAGCAAATCAACGGTCCAGGATAATAAAAATGTCTGCTTCACCCCCTGCTCCAGGCAGTTGGTAACTGATAATATTCCTGAAGTGGCATAGTCTGGTGGTCTAAAGAATCTCTTCCCAGAACTGCCACAGGCATTTTGTAACTCTTAGTGAGACCTTTCCATCACTACGCAACTGGCCAGAAACCTACCTCAGGAAGAGGGTATGAAAAGTCATAAACTGCCATTTTGAAAACTAAAACACTTATCTTCTTACAGCTACATGGTTATGGCTACCAAAGAATAGGTGCTTGATAACTAACCCATGTGTCATAATTTCATCTTTCATGTGTGTATAGAATTCAGCCAAAGCTGTCATTCTTCCTATTTCTCCTCTAGCCTCTCCAATCAGCAAGCTACCTGTAAGGATTTGATGGTCTGATAATTGGCCAGGCCAACCTATTAATCTTACTATCACTTTGCATAAATTTCCTTTCATTATTTATTAAACATGATTGGTACAGAAATATCACTCTATCTGAGTAATCTGGAAACCATGGAAGGAAGAGGTATTATCAGGGCTAATGGTGCTAAGCAAGCTTGGAGGTGCAAACTCTCAAGCCCAGGGGCCAGTTCACAAACAAACAGTGAGGCATAAAGAAATAAAACTGGGTGAATAACTTCTGCCACAAATAAGTAATGGATATAAGACTCAACATCATATTTTAGTTCTGTTGAACACTGCAACATTCGCAGCCTATTCACATGCAGAATAATGACTCTTCTGAGCTAAAGATATGAGAGAATGTGAGTTTGCATAGAGGTTTGCCATATTTTTTTTTCCTTTCCTTATGAAAAGGAAGAAACTTAAACCGTAATGAGCATTAGAAAATTGAGCATGTGGGCTACTTCATGGTGAAAAAAATGACAAGTAAGGCATAAACCAATGAATGAAAGAATACGACTGAGATCCATGCCACCCTCCAGAGATACTGCGAGGAGAGTTCAGGCCCCAGCTGCCTTGTGGATCTAGTTTTGGCTCCTACAGCATTAGCACTAAGATTATTTTATGTATATTTATTGATTTTGAGAAACAGGCAGAGAGAAAGGGAGAGAGAGTCCCAAGCAGGTCCTGCACCATCAGTGTGGAGCCCGACTCAGGCCTCAAACTCATGAACCATGAGATCACAACCTGAGCCTAAATCAAGCGTGGGACACTTAACCGACTGAGCCACCCAGGCGCCCCAGCACTGACTGAAACCATTTTAAAGAAAACTCTCTAAGGTGGAAAAAAAATCTATCTGGAAATTGTTTGACAAATTATAGACTGGAAATTATTATTTACTCATTCATACATTTATTCACTCCCTATTCATTAAGCTACTAAATGCAGGGGTGCCTGGGTGGCTCAGCCAGTTAAGCGTCCGACTTAGGCTCAGGTCATGATCTCGCAGTTTGTGGGTTTGAGCCCCGCATCGGGCTCTGTGCTGACAGCTCAGAGCCTGGAGCCTATTTTGGATTCTGTGTCTCCCTCTCTCTCTGCCCCTCCCCCACTCACGCTCTCTCTCTATCAAAAAAATGAATAAACGTTAAAAAATTTAAACTACTAAATGCAGAGCACTGTATTATGTTTCAGAGACATGAAAATGAAATACAATCTAAGTCTTGTCCTCTAAAAGTCTATAATGTACCCTCAGTAGTCAGATACGTAAGCTAATAAGTAATGAAAATAACTACTTCATAACTCTGTAGGGTTAGTCTTCTACTTGGTGCTTCACACCAACTTGATAACTACGTTTCATTTAATCTTCACAAAGAGCCAATGAGACAATGAATTATTATTCTCCCTGTTCTATATAGATAAAGCAACTCTGGGTCAAAGAGGCTCAGTTACCAGTGCAAGTCTACAGAGTTGGAAAAATGGCAGAGCTGGAATTTCAATTCAGGACAGTCACTTGGAAGCCTGAGCCGTTAAGCAGTACTTTAGTGTATAACAGCTGTGTTGTTTATGGATGCTGTGCCTGTAAAACTGGATGGATACAGAACACAGTTGAGAAAAAAGAAGTGTGCTCACATCCACCTAGAAAGCAGACGGAATCTGTAGAGGCTTCAGAGAGGAGCAATTTAGGATGTGAAGGTTTACCTGACTTAGTAGTTCATCCCATGTATTTAAACAATTTTTTTTAACGTTTATTTCTGAGAGAGCGAGAGCACATGAGCACATGTGGGTGGGGGGGAGGGCAGAGAAAGGGAAACAGGATCAGAAGTCTGGCTGATAGCAGAGAGCCCAATGCAGGGCTTGAACTCTTGAACCGTGAGATCGTGACTTGATCCAAAGTCGGATACCTAACTGACTGAGCCACCCAGATGCCCTATTATCCCGTGTATTTTTATCCAATTTTGGAAAAGGAATATACAGTGAAATTCCAAACTGGTATATACATTGAGTTAGTAGTAAAGCATTTTCTCCTTTCACTTTTTTCTATGAACCTACGAAAAGATACCACATTGATAACTTAAAAATGGAACTTATATAAGCCCTAGAAGAAATAATTTAGACAATATATTTTTAAGGTTCCCTGTAAGGGAACAATAATGTGGTTCTTTGATAGCCTTTTGAATTTTCAATCATTACCAGTGGCTCACCCATGTGGGGAATGCAACATCTGCAATATCCCCAGCTTTGCACCTGGTAGGAATGAAATCACTGCTGGTGGGGGAGCAAGTGAACCAAAAGCGATCCTTATCTTTAATAAATGAACAGAGGTCATGATGGGAGTGAGGCATGTATGTGTGAGCGTCTGCTGATGAGGCAGAGAGTCTCCTGTCAGAGCCTTCCAAGAGTATGGAGAATAGACTTACAAGAGTCGTGGATGAAGAATAAAAAATAAATACAGTCAATGAAATAAGCAATACTCTCATATTCTACAATGTAAGAAGAATATTTGTGCTAAGGGCTTAAGGATTTCTTTCCTGGTTTCTAGAATACAAAAAAAAAAAAACATTTTAAATTAAACAAATTAAGAGTTTCTTCCAATCTCATTGAGGGAGTCAAGAAATGTCAGAAATGATAGCTACTAGGTAATAGGCCAATAGTTCAGAATTAAATATTCTGAATGAGAAAGTGAATTGGCATTCTGTTAGAAGCAATCACTTGTGTCTTCCTGGAAAATATGTAAGGTTACAGTCATTTATATCATTTTGATGATGGTAGCTCAGCAGCAGAATTTAATATTAGGGCCAGAATACGATTCATGCTTATACTCAATTGCATGTAGTCACAAAATGGGAAGACACTCTGCCAGCTTGTCCTTTTTCTCTGAAAGCCAATGAACATAAGTTTCTACAGCTGTCATGCCTTCCACTAAGTTGATGTGCTGGGTCTAATTAGATTGTAAAAACAGAAAATAAGCCGAATAATTGAGTAAATATAAATGGAATAAAGGCATTTCCATCCTAAACTGTGTTCCCAGGAAATGTAAAGTAAGATGAATTGTGGCAAAGGAGGGTAAACACGTGTTCATATACTGCTGTGTTCATCTGCTCCAACAGCTGGAAAAGGCACCAGCACAGAGTGGGAATAGTGAACGGATAGCATTTCCCTGAGAAAGAGGGGAGAATTTTGCCTCAATTTTAGCAGGCACAAAAAGAATGAATAGTTCTACTGGCCACAGAATAGAAACTAAGGAAACAGATACCTAAGTGCCACTAAGTTTTCTAGTATCATGGTATTTGTCGATACCGCTTAACATAAATTTATTGAATTTCATCCAAAGTATTTAGAAATCTATTATTTCAGTATTCTTGTATCAGAGATTCGATAATAGATACTTAATTACAATGAAATAATAATAAACTAAATAATAGGGAAGTATTTATTGAGCCCTAAATAGGTCTCAGACATATATATCCTCGCTCATTTAATTTCCTTTCAAACCTAAGATACAGGTATTACAATTATCTACATTCTGTGGATGATAAAACTTAAAGGTTCAAGAGGTTAAAAAAAAGTCATGCAGTTTCAGGTGACAGCAAATTTTACGTAAACCAGCTATGAAGCCCTTTGCCAAAACTTCTGATTTTGGAAAGACTCTCCCAGGTTTTACTTGCTTAGGAGTCTAGAAGTACCTTCCAGTGGCAAAATAATCAGTATGAATGAGTCAGTGTCTCATTCTGTTAATAATATATAATATGATATATATAATATATAATATGTAATATGATATATATATATTAATCTTAGTCTGTTATGTATGATATATATACTAATCTTAGTCTGTTAATAATATAATAATATGATATATATAATATATAATATATAATATATAATATATAATATATAATATGTAATATATAATATGTAATATGTAATATATAATATGAATGGGTCAGTGTCTTAGTCTGTTAGGGCTTCTATAACAGAAATACCATAGACTGGGTAGCTTATAAACTATAACGATTAATCTTTCACAGTCTGAAGGCTGGGAAGTCCAAGATCAAGGCAGAGGCAGAATCCATGTTATCATCATCTTTTTGCTGTAATCTCACATGGAAGAAGGGGCAAGAGAGCTCTCTTAGGTGACTTTTATAAAGCACTAAACACATTCTCAAGGGTTCTGCTCTCATGACCTAATTATATCCCCAAAGCCCCACCTCCTAATACTGTTATGTTGGGGTTAAGAGCTCAACATGTGAAATTTTTTTTGGGGGGGTACATAAACATCTAGTCTATTGCAATCAGAAATATTCACTTGTGTTAACCAGTGTAACACAACTCAGATAAGAACAGTGTTACCTTGTTTTAATTGTGGTCTCCACTGCATGGACTGTGCGCTAAACCATAACGCAAGATTCCTTCATGATGCTCTGACGTCACCCATTGGAGCAATATGAAGAATGTGGTCAAATTCCTCATCCCCTCAGATAGTATTCTAGCCAAGTTCCTCTAAACCTACACACAGTTCCCCTAAAGCTCTTGCCAAAATGCATATTCTGATCCAGTAGATCTGGAGTAGGGTTGAGACTCTGCATTTGAAACAAGTATCCAAGTGATGTCCATGCTACTGATCAGAGTACCATTTTTTGAGTAGAAAGGTTTGAGAAAACCTGATTTAGCCAAGGGTAAAATGATCCATTCCTTGAAGAGCAAAGAGTAGCACTAAGAAAGCTGTTGGATTCAGCCAAATCCTATTTTTGACATACTATAAATCATTCATCTCTTTTCCTAATTTGTAAACTGGGTCTAAAGATCGACCACTGTTCAGGCTACCAAAAACATCCATTGTCCAAAGCCATTCTGATTTATTTATGGTAGAGAAAGTACACAAGAAGTCTGTACACAGAGGAGAGATAGAAGATGCTGAATGTTGGCTGTTCTCGCTCAAGAGTTTGTCCCTCCAGGTTTGAATGAAAGAACATACTAATTACACAGATTTAAGGCTCCATGAACTGGCTCAGCAAATTTTACAAGTCCAAGAGTGAAATTTAATATATAAGGCTAACCGTATCATTTGTATCTGACAAAGGACTCTTAAGGTGTTCACTTTTCCCTTTTAGAGCCTCTTTCTACTGTATATGCATTTTTTGCACAGAACCAATACCATAAAACAGTATTTACCCGCTTACATCTTTCTCTTCATATTGATCTTTTTGAAAGTGAGAGTTACATCTTATTCAAATGAGTAACTAGAAAAGCACTCATGGTTGGGAGATGATGAGTAATGATAATATTTACAATAGCAGATATTGTTGGCTGAATTCTTTTCTCATGCTAAATGCTTAATATACACAATCTCTTTTAATCCTCAGAACTACCTCATAATAATACCATTCTTGTTACACGGTGAAGGAACCTAGTCCTGACATTCCTTATTTTATTGATTTCTCTGTAGTATTTGATAGAACCAATCACTCTTTGGCTCCTGAAATGCTCTCTTTCCTGCAGGTTCTGTTTTTCTGCTCCTTTCTTCAGTCACTTTTTTTATCTTCCTTCCTCCTACCACGTCCTAAATTGATTGTCATCTCTACCTATATCCCATTCCCTTCAAATTCCATACATTTTCAAGACTTCAACTATTTCCTCCATGGGAAAACCCTTAAAAATCTCTTCCTCTTCCTCTTTTCATGGTCTTGGACTCCAGTCCTACATGTCCAACTACCTTCCAGGTATATCTGCTTGACTGCTTCTCTATCATCTAAGTATCAGAAAAAGCCCTGATTTTCTCTTCCCCACCCCAGCCTCGTTCCCACTAAATCAATGATCTAGCTTGGGAAATGGCACTGCCAGTGCTCTATTCATTCAGGAATGAATTCTCTCTTTCTTCCAAAGTCCAGTCAGCTTCCCTATTGGGGAGATCATTCCTTTAAAATGTTGTGATCTTGGGGGGTGCCTGGGTGGCTTAGTTACTTAAGTGTCTGACTCTTGATTTCAGCTCAGGTCATGATCTCATGGTTTGTAGGATTGAGCCCTGCGTTGGGCTCCACACAGCCTGCTTGGGATTCTCTCTCTCTCTCAAAATAAATACACATTTAAAATGCTGTAATCTTTTATGCATTCCAATTCCACCACCTTAGTACAAGTCTTCACAACACCACAGCAGTAGTATCCTAATTAGCTTCTGTCCTCATCTCTCCTTGCTCATGTCCTTACGATTTTCCCATGAGGTCACTTCTCTGCTCAAAATACCTTTATGGTATCGCATTGCCAAAAAGATTAATCCTTAACATTCAAAATTCTCTAACCCAAGTCACTGTATTGCATTCAACTTTTCAAACTCAAACTTCTTTAGAAATTCCCAGTTCTTGCTATATTAAAGCTTTATTCCTAACCACCATCCTATAACCCTTATGCTTATGAGTCTAGAAGCACTTTCCAGTGGCAAAATAATCAGTTCTACCCCCAATATGAATGGGTCAGTGTCCTAGTCTATTAGGGCTTCTATAACAGAAATATCATAGACTGTGTAGCTTATAAACAATAGCAATTGCCAGCCAAATACATCATTCTCTGGTCACTCTATGCTTGTTTCTCTATTTCTTGAAATCATTTAATTTTGAACCATAAAATCCCCATTTTCACTTGGCTTACCCAAATTCTACCCATTCTTCAAAACCCAGATCACACAATGCTAACTTTGTAAATACCTCCAGGGTCAACTCCAGGTAGAAGCAGGCCTTGCCTCTCATGAATTTGTAAGACAGTAATTCCTTTTTTGGAGGTTCACATGTAAATCGCCTGTAGAGCTTTTTGAAAATACAAATGAGTAGGTTCTATGTAAGAACTAATATTTAGAATTTCTGTGGATAAATTTTAAAAGCCTCACAGATTATTAAAATAGATACTCATGATTAAAACATACTTTTAAAAGACATTTATCTTTTCACATATATGGTACTTGCTTCCTCAGTAGATTGGGAGCTCTCTGAGAGCAACAATTATGGCTGTATTTGGTATCAAAAACCTGTAAAAGCAACTGAAAAACAATAGAAGAATAAATATTTCTTGATTTCATTAATTTTTATGATTCCTGTATTCTGTGTAATACTGAGGAAAACATCATGTAGTAAGGCACAAATTCTGTTACTACTTCAAGATGGTCCCCAAAAAGGGGATGTGCAGTAAGGAAAGTATTCAATACAGGTACAGTTAATAATTCATAGTTAATTTCTTTGGGCAGTTTTGGATTTCAACATCACAAAGAATCTTATGGTAAGAAGTATTATCGGTAAATAGAAACATTATCTTATTATCCACAAAATTAATCTTCAAAAACTTTACCAGAGACTACAAAACAATCTCCAATGTTAAAAACTGAAGTAAACAGTAGAAATTGACAGCTTTGATCAGCAAAATAAACCAATCAGGATTTCTTTTTCTTTCTCTTCCTGAACCAAGAGAGTGTAATTTCACCAGGCACATCTTAAATCTCTCTTGTGTTGCTGCTATTCAGCCACATTCTCTGAATTCAAAATTTTAAATGACATGATCAAGTCTTAGTGTTTTTATAATACTCAGCCCTCGGGTTCCAGACAACCTTGTTGATGTTACTTTTGGATTCCGCAGTTAGTGAAGGGTAGGCTGACTAAAGTGCCTCTGACCATCCCATGGTTTACTTAATGGGCTTCTTCGGGCATCCTGTCCTCAATCACACTTGGTTTTAGTCACAGTCTAATTAGAACAAGACTCATCAGTGAGTGAAGGGGAAAATTATTGCCTTTAATGAGGCACATTTCAAGTGAAAAAATATGAGACTTGAATATGGGTTTCTGATACTGGTCAGTTTTGAGCATCTTCTCTATTCTTAATGTATGTCATTGACTGCAGAAGATATAATCTCTTTAAAAAGTACCTCATATGCTTCAAAGTTTGGTATACTTCTTTAAATCCTCTCCTGAATCTTAGTGGGATCTGGAGATGCAAAATGAATTAGCTACTAAAAAAATGGGGAAAGTGGTGAAATTAATACTACTGAATATTACTATGTGTGTATTGATGTCCACTTTTGAAAAGCCTTCTGGGAATATGTACAAAACATGTAAAAATCCATGATATCATTGAACCAGTAATTCTACCTTTATGAATTTATCTTACAAGCACAGCTCTCTCCCAACTCCCTCTTGGCAACAAATATCCTCTACAGTATTTGTGTGTGTGTGTGTGTGTGTGTTTCATTTTAGTATAACCTACTGTAAGACAGGTAATGTCCTTCAGCAGAGAGGTACTGAGGTGAGAGCAGTCAGCAATCAACACTCCCAGCAGCTGAGTATGTAGATCCTTGGGCTGAGACGAAGAGGTATCTGAACACTATAGTGTTCCCTACAAGATGTGTCTTGGCATATTAGGCCAAGACTTAGTGTTAAGGATTATCTCCCAGGGAGGAGGGAATAGGCTACTACTTGAGGGTGTCATGATCCAAAACAAATGGAAATGGGAGGCATACATTTGGTTCTGTAACAACCTAGCTAAGTGATCTGAGACAAGTGACTTCAATCTATCTAGAGACCGCATTCCTCATCCACAAAACAAGGGAGTTAGACTATTCAAAAAGTAAATGCTCTAAACTGTGCTCTCTAAACTGGCTTATGAATTTCAATGGCTGATCTATGCAGATTCCATGGAATATATGAACAATTTGCAGTCATTTCTCAGGTTTACTAAGTTCCTTGGGACACTCCAATTTCTTAATTCTCCCTCTCAAGCCTGTTCTCTTTCAACCTTTCTCCCTCTTTTCAACGTTTTCCCCTTGCTTCTTATTTCAAGATACCTAGTGGGTTTGGGGATAGGGAAAGGAGGTCAAAACAGTAGATTAACTGATTCTAATCCCACAACTATCACTTTGATCTGTTGCCAAGTTGTGTCAAATGCATCCCTTAAATATTTCTCATGTTTTTATCCTCTCTTCACACCCCAGATGCTGCTCACATGGCTCAGCCCCTCAACCATTAGCCCTGGCCTAGACTAATGTAAAGTCTGGATCTCCCAACTTCTAGTTCTGGCTTCTTTCTAACCAATTCTTTCTTCTTTCTAACCAATATTATTGCGTATGTAGACATACACAATAATATTTCTAAAATGCAAATCTGACCTTGTTGCTTCTTTTCTTTGGCTCTCCACTGCCTATAGATTAACTCCAACATGACAAATAGGACCCTTAATTATTTAGACTTGTCTTCTGTGATGATCTGTGACTTCTTCACAGTGCTGGGTCTAGATTCTTGCTCTGTTACTTATTAGCTGTGTAAAAATCAATCAATGCCTTTATATTCTTTAGTTTTCTAAAAAAAAAATGTTTGAAAGCATCATAGAGAGTTACCTAGCTCTTTGCTAGGACCTTATAACTGGTTGGTTAGGAGTGTCCAAGGCATACATTTTGGGTATCTCTGTAAACATTTCACACCACAATTAGTGATCTCTTTACTACTAGAAATAGAGTCATTACCATCTTTAATCAGATGAGAGAGCCAATTCCAGAAACCTCAGAACCAATTTAAAAAACTCATCCTTAAAAGTTAGTTCCTCTAGAACCATTCTTGGTTCCAAAATCTATATTAGTGAATGTTCTCCACAGAATCAAATACATATTATAAGAAATTGGATCACATGATCATGGAGACTGAGAACTCTAATGATCTGCCATTTGTCGCCTGGAGATCCAGGACAACCAGTAGTGTGATTCAGTCGAAGTCCAAAATCCTGAGAACCAGAAAGGGGAAAATTCTCACTTCCTCTGCTTTTGTTCTATTCAAGCCCTCAATGGACTTGATGATGCCCATCCACATTAGGAAGGGCAACCTCCTTTATTTACCTACTGATTTAAATACTAATCTCATCCAGAAACACCCTTAAAAACACACCCAGACACAAGGTTTAATTTGGGTACCCTGTGACCAGCTGACATATGAAATTAGTCATCACAGTTGAGGTAGTTTCCTAATCTCCCAATGCCTCATTTTCCTCATTTAAAAGATGTGGATAATATCTCATAGGGTTGTTACGGGGATCAAATGCTTAATATATATATAATTTGCTTCAAGCCAGGATGAAACAAACCTCTCAGTAAATACTGGTTATTAGTATTTTTTTCTAAAATGCCCTACTTCACTATGTCTGCTTAATGAGCGCCTACTCAACCTTCCTCAGCCAACTCAAGTGTTAATTTAATTTTTCTTTTAAGATTTCGGTAAATATCTCAGTATTTTTATGCAACTCGAGTATCTTCTCAGTTACCAAGGTACCCTGAAGATACATCTATCAGTATACATTAAACAGTGCATTATGATTATTTGTTTACATTTCATCTTCCCTTCTACTTGATCTCTGCGTTATTATAAAATGGGATGGTAGAAGCTTTCTATCAATGTCTATGGAAAGCATTAGTCATCTGTCACTATGGGCAAATCTCTAGTAATCTTTAGGTACAACACAGTGACAGCCCCGGGGATCCTTTGTCACTGTACTCTTAATTGTTTAGAATAGAGTGAGGCACTGTGGGATTCAGTCAGTCATCTTCCAAAAGAGAACTAGTCTCATTTTAATACATCCACTTCACTCTTATGGACTGCTTGATACATGATATATCAATACCTCACTGGGCAGCTGCAGCTGTGGAAAGGAATTTGCTTCATGCAAGACGAGGCTGAGAGAGCAGTTAGGAAAGAGTCATGTGAGTAGATGCTAGGGATTCCGGTAATGAAATCCCACCAGTTTGTTATGGAAATCGAATACAATCTGCTTGCTGTGGGTATTTAATGTAACGTTTCGCTGGGTACAGGAGAAGCAATTAGGCTGCTGAAAATTGTGTTCGCTTTCCCCATAATTCAATACTGACCACTGTTAGCAGTGCAAGATGTGACAGGACTGATAATTAATTTTGCATGCAATCAGTGTAATAAGAGGGGAGGGAAAAACAAGGAGGGGGAAAAAGGGATCTATATTCAGAGGTAGAAAAAATGTTACTTCCAAAGGTTTGATAATGACTTCTGCAGAGTCAGACTCTGAGTACAAGAACAATTCAACCAAAATCCAATACTGAAAATGAGTTTCTATGTTTCAGATGAAGAAGAAAAAAAAAATCATGAAGGCCATCCATGACCATTTCCTCTCTTGTGTCTCTCTTCCTTGAACTAAAGACTAATTGGGCTTTGTTTACATTTATAAATATGTGAATAGTAAGCTCTTCTAAAGCCCATAACAAACCTTGGGGCTTCTGTTCCCCTTGTGTTTCTCCTTGAAGGAAATTCTTATTTCAAACACTTTGTGTGTGACTGTATATGTGTACATGTGTGTTCTCAGTAGAACTGTCACAGAGGTGAACTGACTTAAGGCATCTCTTATCTGCTTAGGCGGTTCTCTATCAGATTTCAAGTCTGGCATTTTTGGAGGACTTACGGTCTTCTAAAGTTTTTAATGACAGCAGTCGATATCTTTGATAATAGATAATTGGGCACAATTTGCTAACAGAAAATAGACCTCTATGGGTCTTTCAGCATATCTGTCTATCTATCTTATCTATCTATCTTATCTATCTTATCTATCTATCTGACAGTCTTAAAAGGCCAGCATTAGCAGAAAAGAATTAATTCAACTAAGTCTAATGCTAGGTGAACTATACTGTACTGTGGTAGAGGCACCACCAGCTACTGCCCTCCCTCCCCCCGCCCCCACATATATTTCAACTCTGGTTTAGTGTACTTTATGCTAGACTGCAATGAAAGTTTGACTTGGAACTGTTTCTGAGTCATCTTTAAATGCTGTGAACCTACTAGCTCTTGGTGGGCAAAAGGTGACCAACATATTGGTTGAAATAGTGAGTATGTGTGAGCATTGGTTGGTGAATCAGCCATCAGTCAGTCAGTTGGTTAGTCTCTTTTAGGATTTGGGAACACGAGGTTTTAACAGATCTTTGAGTGAGGTGCCTGGGTTGGTTAAGCATCTGACTTTGGCTCAGGTCATGATTTCACCATTTCATGAGTTTGAGCCCCACATCAGGCTCTGTGCTGACAGCTCAGAGCCTGGAGCCTGCTTCAGATTCTGCATCTCCCTCTTTCTGTCTCCCCCTTCCCCTCCTCCTCCCTCTCCCCCTCCCCTCCCTTCTTCTCTCCTCTCCCCCCACCCCTTTCTCCTTGTCAAAAATAAATGTTAAAAAAAGCCTTAAAAGATCTTTGAGCAATGCCTATTCAACTGGTACAACCTGTGTCAATTACTTGTAAAAGGAGAACCCAAGGCTAAGGTAAATGTAAGTTTTTTCTTTGCTACTTGGAGCTAAGAAGTGGTTTAGCTAAACAAGGCTAAACAAAGACAGTCTGAGCAACTGGAAACATATTTTTGGAAGCTTGGAACATTCTTAGAGTCCAGAGGCAGCTCAGACTTAAGCTCTTTCCTGTTGGAGGGAAAACAATTGATTAAAACCTGAGCAAAGCTTACATACATAGTAATTAGGAATGGTGTTCAGTATGAATAACAGTGACACAAAAAATATCTGTATAAACACTACAAAGATTTATTCTCTTACATTAAGAAATCCGGGATTAGATAGTTTAGGGTTTTCCACAAAGTCATGTGAGACCCAGACACTTCTACCCAATACATGACTTCCACCCTGAAATTTCCTTTATGATCCAATATGGATGCTGAAGTTCCAGGCATCATATCCAGGCAGCAAGAAAGGCAAGGAGTGTCCCTTGCACCAAAGTCAGATTCCTTTAAGCAGTTGAACTGTATATACCAGTGAACACTTGTATGTCATGCGTCAAACTTTAAGTTACTTGCCCACTTAGCTGCTAGGGAGGTTGGGATATCTTTTATTGTTTGGTTTTAAAGCTGGGTGTGCTGTGACTATAAATAATATTGAGGATTTGTTAAAAGTAAAAGAGAAAATGAATATGGTGGGGAAGAATTGGCCATTTCTTCCCATGGTCATAAAGTATGCCTACCTTTTCAATCACTTTGCCACATTTTGGGTGGCTCTCCTTTCCCCAGGACTTTTCAGTCCTCAAAAAAAAAAAAAAAAAAAAAATCACTGTATTGTACAGAAAGGAGATAACCCTGGAGTAGGTCTTTACTGACTTGGAGCATGCTGCTCATAAATAATTTTGCTTTGCCTTTCTCACTTAACATGTCTCATATGTATTTTCTATACTATTTTATTTCCATTCTAAAGAACATGGATATGTGTTTGAATTGGTCTTGCTCTTCCTACACTTTTTAAATAAAGAACAAGTATAATTATTTTCACTGAAAGTGAAATCCTAAATTTGATTTTCTAAAAGTTAAGACATTCCCTTGTGAAGTGGCCTGATCTTTCTGCAGGTAGCAATCCAACAAACCAAAAGCTGAATGTGCCCCTTTTAGGAAACCTCACTCTAGAAGGGGCTGTATCATATCCCATTGGCAAGTTGCTCTCTCCAAAGGGAGAAGTTACAGACATTGACAGCTTTCAGCCCAGAACTCAAAGGATAAAGAATAAATGGGGACTGTACTTGTCTTTATCTCCACAAAGGCTCTGAGAAATAAGTGAGCAACACAAAATATTTTAGTATAAAAATGACCACACCTTTGTCCTGCTTCTTTGGGAAGATGAAGTGGCAAGAATTATCATGCCTAATCAGGAAGGGCATGAGTCTGTTGGGAAAGATCACATTTACTCTTTTAGAAGCAGTTTGAATTATAAGTCAATTGACACAAATATTTTGAAGCACCTACAAATGGAAAATATTATACTAGATGGTGTAGGGAATGACTAGAGCATCAGAAGTGCTTCCTGACTTTCCTGTTTGAATGAAGTAACACAGGTTAAGTGCTTAGTGCCCTGACTAGAGCACAGGTGATCAAGAAATGTTAACTTTACCCCTCATTTTCTCTTCTCACCCTTCCCCTTAAGGATTTTACGTTTAATTGCAGAAAAAAGTGTTAAGTATGTGAAATGTTAAATAGCAACATAAAATTTAAATAGCCATGCAAATCATTTCACATATTAGTTACCTAATACCACCACCTCAAGTTTGCTAAGGGCTTCATTGTACTTTCTAACATGCAATTTACCCAGATAACAATATGTTTTCTTTAAGAAGATGTTGTTAAAGGATGCTGCATACCTTGTTTTTTGTTTGGATTTTTTCCATTCTATGGGTATCAGAATCTTGATTCTAACAGCTAGGTCATGTCCACATCATCAGTATATTGTATGTGACACTATTTGTGCGTCCTAAGTTTAATTTCAAAATCTCTCTACAAAGTAAACTCCATAAAGTTAGATAGCATGTCTGGGTTATTCACTTTGGTATTTCTATTGCTAGCAAAGTAGCCCATACACAGTATATGTGCAATCAATATTTGATGAACAAATGAATCAATGAAAACCAAATGAATCCACACTATGAAGGAAAACATACAGCATTTACTCTACATAGTAATATAAAGCGATCAGTAAGTGATGCCCAGTAAATTATCAGTCTTTATTTCCTCCCCATTAAAGATCCAGTGACAATCTCTAAGTAGCATTGCCAGACTTGATTGTTTTATTTTCTTAGTTGCATGCGGTAGAATCCTTCTTCTTGCTTCAAAACCTTATTATAAATTAGCCTTCTCCTCTATACATGATCAAAATAATGTCTGTAAGTAGACACTAATCACTCTATAAATTGATTTCTTCCCAAAACTTCTAATCAATAGACTCATTTGAAGGCTTTAATCTCCTGTTCCTTCCCCTGTCCCCCCATCTGGATTTTCACTGAAAGTATCTTCATTCTGGTCTTGTGATTGTGGGAAGAAGACCTCAACCTCTTTTGGTGGGATGAGTCATTTCCAGTTTGTAATGTGAGCTGATAATGTTTTTCCCATTTGCACATCCTTGGGACATCCATCATTACTCTTTTTGGTTAAGTCTATTCGGTCCAGTATCACTGGAAAGTGGACACTTTCCTGCACAACTCACCACTCTGACTCATAATGGAAGAGACCTAGGGATCAAATTGTGTGACTAAAATACAAATAGGAAATATTGGAACTAGAACCTGGATCTTCTGATCTGCAGTTCAATTTTCTCTTTACTATAAGGTACTGCCTCTCTTTGAGGAACTGAGTCAATGAAATTATAGCTCTAGAGGAGGGGATGATCATCGTAAACTGAATTATATAGGAGAACATTTTGAAGCTTATGGATCCCAGAACTGGGTCTTGAAATATGAGGCCTAAATTGGAAATGGCCAATTAACAAATACTTTTAATCAGTGTACTCCCTGATACTCTTACATAAAATACTTTTTTTTTTTAATTTTTTTTTTTAACGTTTATTTATTTTTGAGACAGAGAGAGACAGAGCATGAACGGGGGAGGGGCAGAGAGAGAGGGAGACACAGAATCGGAAACAGGCTCCAGGCTCTGAGCCATCTGCCCAGGGCCTGACGCGGGGCTCGAACTCACGGACCGCGAGATCGTGACCTGAGCCGAAGTCGGACGCTTAACCGACTGAGCCACCCAGGCGCCCCTAAAATACTTTTTAAAAGTATACGAAGAAAAAAAGAACACCATCAACAAATAAAAAGAGGTATTTTCCATTTTCAAGTATTTTGAATTGTTTCCCGTTTCTATTTGGCACTTTTTATTCATTAACATATTGCCCCATGATATAGGAAACTAGAGGTGCCCTAGGCAGGGTGGCAGCTGAAGGAGTACTAGCAAACAAAATCCATGGGCATCAGATTCCAATCCTCATCTACAGAAAGCCCCTGCTAATCTCCACTACAAAATGGGGATACAGTGTAGCTGCTATAGAGAGCTCTAGTATGAAGAGTCAGGCTATCCTTCAGTTTTCTTTTTGTTTAAACAAAGTAGGAAGAGATACCAGGAATATCGATATCTATCAATGGTAGATAAATCAATTCATCATCTCCAGTATTCATGCCAGTTCCTGTAACCTCTCTAATCCTTTCTCCCTCTACCAGCTCTATCACTCCTTTGTCACCAGTACAAACCTAATCCTAAAATTTCACAGCATCATGTTAATAGGAGGAAAGATAAGACAGTCTGTAATGTTACCCAAAGATCACCAAATTCTCAAACTCTCCTCACCACTATTTTCTCTAGAATAAGTACATTAGCTGTACAAAAATTTTTAAACTTTGCTTTATCTAGACCTCTTTATTATGTTTAGCAGTAAATTTATAGCAAATATCATGAAAAAATATAAGCCCAGAATTGCAAGAAAAAAACTAAAAAAGCATCCAGGGATATTTACCAATGAGATCATATTATCAGGAGCCTTATAATATAACCAGAGTGATCCCATGGCGGGGGGTGGGGGGTAGTATTTACAGGATTATAGAGCCTAGCCTACTATAAAAAAAAGACTTTGTGGATTAACATCTAAATATGTGGCTCAAACTGCTATTTTCCCTGTGGCCTTAATAAACTTTATTCCCTCTGCTTGAACTACCTAAATTCTATCTATTTTTCCCACCCAGGAAATTTGTGCTCCTGAGAAAATTAAAACAAAACTAAAAACTAAGTTACAGGCAAATCCTGAATTTCTTTCCATTCCACTGTGAGAGATGGTAGTTTCTGAAGTCACACTTTGCCAACATAGTTGAATATTGCATCTGGATCTACACAGTCTCTCCTATCTCTCTGGAACTGCAGTTTCACACACTGCTGAACACTTTTTTTCCCCAAGAGTCAGAAGAGCAAATTGCAGGCCAGGAAGGAGGCTGTCTTTGTCACAACCCCAGTGGTTTTCACCTGAAAAGCCTACTCCGGGTTAACTAGCATAGTACACTTTATACTAGATTTTAGAAAATAAAATTGCATATACAAAATATCTATAAATCTTACTTTCTGAATTCTGTCATCTCCATCACTTACATGAATAGATTTCAAATGTGTTTGACTGCTAAATCCAAAAATAAATATATTTTATAGTGACAGAATATCAACATACAAATACATACATGTACACTCATGCAAATGAGCATGTGCACACATACACATAAACACAACCATATATATAACTGAACAGTTTCATGAACAATATTTACCCTCTTGTGAAAGTAAATTCACCAGACTGGATTACTTACAACAGCATATGTTGTCATATGCATCTGTAACATTACTGCCTCTGTTAAAATTCCCTTCCTCATGGTTTTCTACTAGTAAAATTCCATAAAAGTGTGTCCAAGCTGACCACTTCCTTTGTGCCACAGTGTGCCTAGAAATTTGGCACATATATATATTAGATCATAACTATTTGTTTATATGTTTATTTTGGCTACTACTGAGTTCATTGAAAACCATGACTCTGGAGTAAACATCTTGGCATTCCCTGTAAACTATTATACGGCACTTGATAGATGCTCAAGAAATACCTGTTGACAATTCATACATTGGAAATTCTAACGTTAACACAAATCAGTAAAATCAATGAAAAAAGCCTAGGAGAGAATTATCCTACTTTGTAAAATTACATTCATGCAGGCACTTATTAGAGAAAAACATTAACTGTGACCCTTTGAGATGGCCCATGCTAATAGAAATGAGTTGGTGACTGCCACTGTTGCCACATTTGCATGTTGAGACAATGCCAACAGCTGCTGGTGATCATATATAAATAACTTGTGTTGAAATACTCATAAATGGTTGCATGAATGTGGTCTACTTAAAGTACCACCTGAAGACTGTGACCTCACAGCCACTTGTAACTAGCCCTCACACTTAACAACAACAACAAAACAAACAATAAAGTTTAAAAAAAGAATAAATGAATCTCCGCACTATTTATTTATTTACTTAGGCCTCCACAGTAATTGAGTGTCCACTGGGGAAGAAGAAGGGAGAAGATTGAAGAGGTGGAACAGCCGCACATTTCATCATGAAGATTTATCCGGAGGTAACAAAAAAGACATTTGTTAATTTCCCTCCCGAGTGGGTTTTGGAGTCTTTCCAGTGCTCAAACAAAGAGAGCCTCATTAGCTAATTCCAGAACAGACAACTGCTACAAAGCTGCAGCCTCAAGTTCAGACCCCTTGTGCTATGGAAATCATAGAGTCCCTCCATCATTCTGGCATCATTAACCAAGAAGTACTTCACAGCATGCATCCCCTCATATGCCTTTTGATCCATTACTTTCAGTAACAAATGGCCATTTGTCTCTTGCTCCTTCTTCTGGCCAACAGAGGACAGAAGCCTGGGCACACAGAAGAGTGGTACCAATCAGTGATGTTGCCCATCAAAACTGTACAATATCTTGATGGCACATGCAAGAATTGCAGGACCAAGTAGAGCCAAATAAGCCCAAGGCAGGATCTTATCTACTCTAGGGACTCCTTTTCTCAGACCCTTTAGTAATATGTAGGATGATCCCCGAAAATGACAATCTTATCAATATTTCTGATGAAAATACTATCTGAGATAATGTTTTAAGAGTTTATCCTGACATAGGCCCAGGTACCATCTTGCAAACAGAACTCCTGGATGTTTATCAAGGCTGGAGTCGAGGTGACCAAAAAAGAGAACAATGGCCTGAGGTACACACACACACACACACACACACACACACACACACACACACGGCCATTCTCACCCAGATGGCTTGTTAATTAAGATACTTCAGAAGAAAGGCTGAGTCCTCTTCAGACCATAAGGAAAGATCATTCCTGTAGCTTCACAATGACTATAAATGGAATAATGTTTTTTAGAAATAAAATGAACAGGGGCGCCTGGGTGGCGCAGTCGGTTAAGCGTCCGACTTCAGCCAGGTCACGATCTCGCGGTCCGTGAGTTCGAGCCCCGCGTCGGGCTCTGGGCTGATGGCTCGGAGCCTGGAGCCTGTTTCCGATTCTGTGTCTCCCTCTCTCTCTGCCCCTCCCCCGTTCATGCTTTGTCTCTCTCTGTCCCAAAAATAAATAAAAAAACATTGAAAAAAAAAATTAAAAAAAAAAAAGAAATAAAATGAACAAAGAACCTCTGCTCTGACATACAAAAGCAATAGTAGTGTTTGTTTTTCCCCCCCATATTCTAAATTGTATGTACTTACATAGTTAGATTAGGGTGGGATTTTAAATCTAACTTTCATCTTAGTAGAATAGAAAAGTTTTCTTTGAATACACTATGGAGGGTATAAGAAAAGTTGAAAAAAATCAGAAAATTGTTCTAGGAATTTTCCATTTTATTTATATTTCCTCTCTCCCATTCTTCTATAGCAGACCATTCCAACACCTGTGAGAAAATACCTCACAGACCATAGTAAATACTGACCATTTTTTATTGGTTTCAACAAATTTTCATTAACAGGAGAAATTTTCAACTAATTACTGAATTTATTTTTTCCCAGATATTTATTGACTATCTTCTCTGTGCAAAGTACTAGTTAAGCCAAAAGATGAGGAACACTTGGACGATAACCTCCCCTCAAAAAGGAAAAAATGTGAAAAAAAAAAAAGAATAAAACAAGGGCTAACTGTAAAAAGTGATATAAGATATGTATCAATTAGGTATTAAAGAATTCAGAGAAGGGAACAAATATGCTGCTTCACAAAAGAGGGAAATGTGAATAAGGCTTTAGCTAATCCAAAGTAAGCCAGAGAACCCATTCAGGCAGAAATGAAGAAAGAACAAGGAGAAAAGACACAGAGGTCTAAAAGAGCAGAAAGATAAGAGGGAACAATAAGACAGGTGTGGTTTCAGCCTGGGGCTCAGGAGGGAATGAAGTAGGAGATGAGGCACAAAAGATGTATTAGGTGTTGAATACCACAATAAAGAGATAGAACATGCTTGTGCTTGCTCTCTCTCACTCCCCCCCAACACCCCACCCCCTGCGCCGCCAATTGAGTGTTTTGACAATCTTTTAATGAAACAAATTATCATTCTATTTTAAAAGAAATGACATTGGGAATTTGTGAATAATTGATTGGAAAGGAGACAGTACAGATGCAAGAATACCAGCTCAGAAGCTCAAGTAAAAGTCATTGTAAGAAATGGAAGGACCAAAGAAAAGGCTGCGTCTCAGATGTATTTCAGATGTTGATGAAGTAGGGCTTGGCTACTAGTTGGTTTGAAGGCAAGGATGAATTGGATTGATCCCTGAAGCTCATAGCCTCAATAAAGGTGGAAGTGAGCAGCATATAGAACATAGGATAGTGAGTGAACTTGAGCCACCATAAAATGCCAAAAGTATTTCCACCAGAGATACCTGACAGGTAGCTGAAAATATGGTTACAAGTTACATTTAGGAATCATTCAAGTATTACACATAATGTGGATGCCAAATGGATAAGATCATCTATGCAAATGTGTATTTTAAAAAATTACAGAAAATGAGCTTATCTCTAATTTTCAAATATCTTCTAGTTCCTGGAGGAATTGGCTAAATCTTTTAAATATGTGTATATACAATACAAGTTTTGTCTTTGGGTAACCTTTAGCATATTAAATTCCCATGACAAAAAGAGAGTAGACAAGCAACTAACTACAAACACCGCAATGAACTGACCTCACACCTCCAGCCCATTAATGACACTAGTGGGAACACTATCAGGAGGGAGGTTAAATAGACAGAAATAACAGAAGAGAAGATAGGGGAAGATTATTTTAAGAAAATAAGAGGAGAAAACACTGCACACCCCTGTAAAACTTGGAAGTGAGAAGAAAGTTGGGTGAGCATTTATTTTCTTACTTTCAGAAATAAGTGAGATGTTAAGAAACAATAAGCACTATCAACTAACTCAGGAGATGCTCTCTCTCAGAACCATAAAATGATTTTACAGCCTGCACAATCTTGTTATGAAATAGCTCATTATGACATGATTTCACATATACAAACACATAATAACTACATGGTTGCTACGAAATTGTTAGCCTATAGCTGGGATATTAATCCTGTCCACACAGTATGAGGATTATGAAGACAGTCTCCTGCACTTCTCTCTTCTTTAAACGTGGAGGCAGCACTCTTGCAGCAGGTGAGTAGGATCTTGCTTCCAAATTTTTTTCTTTTAATTTTTAAAATTTATTTGAGAGAGAGAGCATGAGAGAGAGTGAGCACAGGAGAGAGAGTCAGAGGAAGACAGAGAGAGAGGGAGACAGAAGGAGGAAGAGGGAGGGAGAGTGAGGGAAGGGAGGGGGAGGCAGAGGAGGAGGGGGAGGGGGAGGGGGAAGGAGATTGAGAATCTCAAGCAGGCTTCATGCTTAGCGTGAAGCCCAATGTGGGGCTTGATCCCATGATCCTGGGACCATGGCCTGAGCTGAAATCAACAGTCGGATGACCCACCAATTGAGCCACCCAGTTCCCCCAGATTTGTTTTATTTAGTTTAATTGGTATTTTATTTTATTTTATTTTATTTTATTTTATTTTATTTTATTTTATTTTATTTTATT